>NW_025787072.1:0-42766 GCF_021130785.1 Homalodisca vitripennis
TTTATTATGGTTCGTTCATGTACTAAGCTTACATATTGTACATATCTTTATGTGCATATCTCTTTAAATGTCATATAATATAGATTATAAAAGATAGAAGTAAAAACATTTATTATTTACTACTGTCCTATTATGGAGACTACGTCAGTTTTTCTACCTTAGCTGTCATAGTGCTATAGCAATAATTTCTATCATTGATTTGTGATAGCCTACTTTTTTAGCTCTTGATCCTGTAAACACCTACAATTTAATATATAATATACAACACACACACAACACACACACAGGCACACACCCCCCCCACATACATGAACGCACCATAACCGCATACCTATTACTGTTGGAGTAACACTAATAAACTAAAACTTTTCTTTAAAAAATCCTTTTCACAATACACTTTGTATAGACTAAGTTTCTATCCTTATATGAAACCAATAAATTTGATGTGTTAAAGTGAAGAAAAATATTTTAAACACACACACACCACACAAACAATTGCAAACATGGCCTAATTGATGCAATATATAATCTATAAACATTGAAGAAACTCTTTAAAAACATTTAAATAAATAGATATATTCCCAGAAATAATTTGTTGTTTTTTTCAGGTGTCGGCGGAAGTGCTTCACAAAAGTGGCAGATGAAGAAAACGGAAACGGATATTTGAGACCCTTTTAGAAGTTTGGGGTCCTAAAAAGATGAGCAAGACAACTATCTACAATCTTTGATTGCAGCAACTGAAGTTAAACAGAAACGGCGGAGGAAAATCAAGTGAAATATCAACGTAAGCCAGATAGAGGAAAATACATTCATTTACGAAGTATCAACACCATCTGGAAGCAGCAGGGTATGCAAACTTGCATTCTCTAATATACATGGGAATAAGTAGGCTGACCGCATCAGGAGATTGACAAAACTACTAACAGAGGTAAAAATCCTCAGGATTATGAGAGGCAAAAGTGGTCCCGGGCAATGCAAAACCAACTAATTTTGTCAATAGAGTTAAAGAACATATCGCTTCCTTTCCTGTGAAAATAACACACTATGGTACAACTGATTATAGCTACTTGAATGAAAAACTTAATGTTCTTGAGATGGTAATAAACTGTTTAAAAAGGCGAAACCAGATATTGATATTTGGTACAAAATTTTATCTTAAAATATTTAAAGAAAATTTTTACTCTGCATTTTGGTCGTCCACTGAGGTCGACACTTGCTGTACTTGTGAGGCTCTTGAGATAAAAATTAAAAGTAAATTCTTGAATGATATAGTCTAAAAGAGTCCATGTAGCTGAAAAAATACGTCCATAAGCGCAGGGCTAAAAAGTTTTATACTATAAAATCAACGAAGTTCAGGAAACAGGCTGCTACTAATGAAAATATTGGTGGCATATGTATTGATTATATGCAAAATTTACAGCTACCAACCTATCCCAGTCCAAGAAACATTTTATCTCCAGACAACTCACTGTTAGTGTTTTTCTGTGTCCATAATCTTAAAGACACCAGTGTAGTATTTTTTATGTATCATGAGGGAATTGGTGGTAAAGGCCAAATGAAGTCTGCTTTCATTTCTGTTGAGCTACATTCAAAATCATGTAAATAGAAGGGATTGAAACACTTACATATTTTTTCTGACGGATGTGGAGGCCCAAAAATAAAAACCACTCAGTTATCTCAGATTGGCAAATGCCTTGGCCTCCACAGGAAAGTTTAAGACAGTAGAGCAGTATTTTCCTATTAGAGGCATTCTTTTTCTGCCCTGCGATAGGGACTTTTTTCAGTTATTAAAAAAGAAAAGTGAGAAGGTGCGACAGAGTTGTACACTGTTAAGGAATATGCATGAAATGTTCCTAAGTGCCTCATTAAAAAATGAGTTCTATGTGGTTCCTACCTGAAGTCCAGAAGACATTTTAAATTTCAAGGATTAGGTGTGGCCTGCATTTTTTAAAAAGAATGTAATTTCTCATGAAACACGAGGCAAAGATTGCCCAAAGAAAAAAAGGTTTCTTTTAAAATCTCAAATTTCATGCATTTTCCCAATTCACATGAAAATCCTGGTATAGTAAAAGCAAAAGACTTCATTGATGGTGGTAACTGAAACACACTTTTGATATTAAAAAAACACAAACGCGTAATAGGTTGAACCTGCCTACCACAAAAAAGCTTATCAAGAGGATTGTGTTACCAATAAACAAGAAAAAAATGGATGACCTTGAAAAATTAAAGCCTTATTTACCTGACGATGAACAAATAAAGGATGTTCTACGACAAAATATTCTCATGGAAAACTGTCAATAAAGGAGATGTTGAGATAGATTGAGAAAATATTGCTTAAAAACCTCCAGAACTTTGTTTTATATATTAACATGAAACATAATTATATGTTAGATTTACAAATGTAAAAATTATAATAAACATTTTTAGCTGTTTAACTGACTTTAATTTTCCTCCATATCAAAATCAAGTGTCTCTATTTTCCTTTAAAACCCTATAAGTCATTGTTTTTTGCTTCCATTTTCTTTTTAAAAGCCCATAAAGTCAAAAAATTATTTTTAATATATTTCTATGAACTTAAATACTTATAACAGGTAAAATTTGTAAATTCACAATTCTAAATAGTGAATTCTATAATTAGATTGTGGTTTTTTATTATTTGGTGCAAATTACCAATCTGAGAGTGATTTTTTACATTTACCAAAAGTAGGTTTTTTTGACTTAAAGGGTTTCTTCAAATGACCAATTCAAATAACGAATGTTGTATATATTTAATATAAAACTAAATTTAGTAAATATTAACAGAGTTTTTTTTTTTTTATTTAAAGATTAAAACGATTACAAAGCTATTTGAAAACTTATTTGACCTCACGAGGGAATGGAACCCGTGATTTATTAGCTAGAGGACACCAGTCTTATCCATATCCGGAAGTCTATTAGTGTGAAAAAAACTAATGAAAAGTATTTTACAAGTTATTGCTAATTGAACCTCTTAAGTAACTGGATGTGGATCGACTGGTTGTGGGCCAATTAATACAATATTATAGGTAGTGATTGCAAATCGTTTTCCATAAATTATCGCTGTAATCGCTGTAACTCATTATTGTTGCTACATTATCGTATATTTATCCAAAGTTTGTAGCCTCCATCTATAACCTTAGATGACATAGCGTTTAGAAGAACAGTTGTTGTAAACTATCAGGGAATTCTAAAACATTTTAAATTTAGCTTTAGATTAAACGAACGTGTGGCCATTGGTTTCAAGCAGCATTTTATTAAAGTAAATCAGGTTTTTAGAATTAACAGAAATCGTATTGGTAATTTAAAATTATATTAGTTTATAACATTTCTATACTGTATATACGTTTCGTATGTTAAAGTAATGGCTTAAACAATGACATTTCTAAAGTTATATTTGGAATTAGTTTCTTTGTTAAAATTTTGTTATTGACGATGGAAGGTTTGATGAATAACAGGATTTCGGACGTTTGCCGTCCATTAATAAAAAAAGGTATAACATTTCAAAGATTTGAATCCATCCTCTTCGTCAGGTGTAGGAGGTATTTGTCCATATAAAATAGAGAAACAAAAAGAAGAAAGTAATGGAAAGAAAAAGGGGTTCAAACATACCCAAAAGCTGCTTAAAACTCTAGTCAAGGCGTTGTTACTGCAAGTAATGCAAGCTCCGAGCACACCATCACATATCATACCAGCATGGATGAAGTTGGGAGACTAAATAGCGAAAATTTATGTCGGCTCTTTCTTTGGAACCTCGTCGTGTCATCCTGAACAACAACAGTACAGTAAAGCGATGTTCAGAAAGAGGACGGGGTAAAGGCAATCGTCTTAAAATATTCTTCTTACACAGTGTATTATGTTGGCCTTCATCCCATTTCAATTAACGACTATCAAGACCAGCTATTTTAAGCAATTTTAGACTTTTCCAATAGTCCTTTTTTTTCCGTATTTTCTTTATGTTCCAATAGATATATTCCAATCCTCTAAACGTTGTGTTATAACTGTTGTAACTTGTAACGATGGCAAATGTCTGAAATCCTGTTATCCTGGAATTAGTTTTCATAATGCGAGTATTTCTTAAGAACTTACATTTATGTAATCCGCCTATTATTGGTTACGGTAAAACGGTCCCAGTATGTGTGTAAAATAACCGCTAGACAGCTCCTTTTTGTACAATAACATTACTTGTATAGCTGCATGAAACTATCAGTATAATGCTGTTTTTTTATAGCTATGGTATTTAACGGTCCCTTTGGCATATACAGGGCACTGGTGCCATCAGTAATGAGTTGGTTTTTGTGGTTGATCAGAAGCTATAGTCTCGAATCATTTATCACATGATTATTTTAAATAGTGCAAAAATAACATGCCTAGATCGGGATTCGAACCACAGCATTCTGGGGGTGATAAAACTGTGGACGTTAAATATTCAGCTACTAGAGAGCGCATTAATAAAGAGACTTTTTAATAAAGTAATTTTGATTACACATAAGCTAGCTATCTATAGTTGGGAAGGGTTGATTCCATGTGCATGTTAAGTCAAGCTCCAATTCACCTTCCTCTTAAAGCAGAGTCTAGGATTCTGACGCTGTCATTAATTTGACTCCTGTAATCTGGAGTCATGTTTGTCTGAAAGAAATCCAAACAGGTCAGCGACGAAGATCTTTGAAATGAACTCGTTATATCGTTCATCATCATAGGACACCTAGACCACAATATATAGTGTAATATAAGAGAAAATTTACTCTCATTGTTCTCATCAGGAGCACAATTGAGTGCAATACGATGTGATGGACACGTCCTCTAATCACGGTGGAGCTACCGAGCTTTCTTCACATAAAGTAGCTATGGTGGGAAGGGTTGGTTCCATGTGAATGTTGATTAAGCTTCAATTTGTGCTCATGAAAAGAATACGTTTTGGGTACTTGGTCTCAAAAATTCTTGTATAAGTTGTTGTTCTTATGTATGATGAAAATTCAATTATGACTTCCAGAAATGTTGAAATTATGTATGCATATCTTATTTATTTAAGATTTTAGGGCTACCATGCACGGTACTAATAAATTTATTTGATGTATAAATTGTAAAAAATTATATATATATATATATAATATTTGTCCTTGGGTTTCTAATTATTGAGGTGCTGAATTTTGATTATTGGGGAAATGTATGAACAAATCAGTTGTGTTATAATAAGATGTTCTCTAACAAACACATAAGTAAAGTAATATGATAAGTAAAGCGAATCGTAAAATCAAAAATCCCGTTATAAACCTGCATAACAGAACTATTCCCCACGAACTAAATATACTCAACAGCTTTAACTAACATAGTAATAGAAATCAGCCAAACTTTTAAATACTTGCAAGATAGTTTTAACTTTTATACGATGCCACATAAATCTGGGGCAACTAAATGAAAGTCCACGAGGGGCACATAACAGAATACAAATGACATTTATTTAGGCAAAAAGGTGATCGACCACCTTATTTGGCTACCGAATTTAAATAATTGGAAGGCGGAGATCTCTCAGGTGGGAAAGATTTTGGCAAGAAGAAAACATGAGGTTGTTGTTTTATCCGAAAACTAAGACTGGAAGAGACTGAAAAAAAAGAGCTAGCCTTCCCTTTTTTTAAGCTGTCATGCCTAAGAGAATTATGGTGATTGGTGACAAATCCTCCTCATGGTGAATTTATTATGGAATCTCGCACGGAGGCATCCATTCTATCCCTTACTCGACCTGAATATCCTGGCACTCCGTAAGGATCACAGAGTCCTTACAGGAGTTTATAATACGTACCCTCAGCTTCTTGCCTAAGTTAATTGAGGATGAGCCAGAACTGTTTACAACATAACACCAGTCGAAATAATCTTATTGTACACATAACGTAGCAATTATTAGAAGGGTTGATTCAAAGTGAATGTTGAGTTTAACTCCAGTTAATTTTGAGTCAACCCTTTCTACCGTAATTACATTATGTGCTGAAAACTCGGTTGCTCCTCCGTAATTAGATGTCGTGAATAAAACATCGTAGTACAACTCAATTGTGTACCTGATGAGAAAACGAGAATACCTCCTCACCTAGATTAGACTATACATTGTAGCGTGGGTGTTTTCTGAGGAAAACACGTTTTAAAAACGGTTCAATTTGAGCATCGGCAGCTGACTTTTTTTTTGGATCTTTTTCACACGAACATCACAGCAGACCCCAGGAGTCAAAACTGTGACAGCGCCATAATTTCAAATTCTGCAATAAGAAGAGAGTGAAATTAAGCTATCTCAATTTTTTTCTTTCTATTGATGATTATTACAGTAGAATTATTAATAGATTGAGAGTTTCAGCCTTCTCTCTATTGTAAAATTACATTCTAGTAGACCTCAATCACGCAATCGTACGTACTTTTTATTAGTTGTACATGTCCCACCGGCTGTGTACATACGTAAATAGTTAATGTTTGTGACACGCTACTGATAATCTACATGACTGTTATTCTGTTATCTATAATGTTTTATCTATTGACTTCAGTGCTGAGAAAGATAAATGATATTGAAACAAGCGTCCATTCATTTTGACACATATTCCATTCGATCCCATTCGTTATAACATGCCATTCTGTAGATAAAGTTACCATTCATAATACCGTTGCAATAATATTTTCCTGATATCACGCTATAATTATTAATCACTACATGTACAGTTAGCTATGGCAAGAATAACTAGTCGTTATTGTGATTGTATCAAATCCTTTTGAATAAGAAATAGTCAGGTGTTAGTTATATATATTAAATACATTCTAAATAATGCTGGTACTAAATCCATTATTGTCCACACCTTTTTGATATTTCTAACGCTAATACATTATAATATTTTAGTAAGCCAGTTAAAAATATTTGTGCGCTATGAAATGTGCTCATACTGCATTAATTAAAAATATAAATACAATTTTATTAAAATATACTCGTATATTCTCCAAAAAAACATTTTTATAACTGTTAAAAAATCCAAAAACAAAATCCATAGTATAGTATTAATTTTAAGTGTATCTACGCACAATAAGGCTTTACATAATTACAATATTTATTTTAAAGTATATAATTTTTTTTTAATGTCCTATGATTTTATTTTTCTGTTTACAAATGAATGTGGCTATCATTGTGACCCCATAACATTAATGTAAATATTTTCACTAAGCGCTCAGAAAAATACAATGTAGTAACATTCACCATCATGTAAGTTGATGTTCCGTATATTTTAATGGAACCTCATGCAAAATTTTAGGTATATAGGTGAATTCGTTCCGAGATATATCATTTGGACAAATCTTCCACCATATCCTCGTTCGCTAACGCCCAGAGAATTATAGGTGAAGATAAATTTGTTACATGTAAAATAGCCTGATTAATGTTATAAAAGAAAAAGCCCCATAACAATTTTGCAGGATGTATATATAGTACTAATTTCAAACTGCATATCCATATTATCAGTTGCCAATCACACACGTATTGTTCCATAATTCTACCAGAACAATGATAAAAGCCAAATAAAGTCGTTGTTGTGCACACAAACAAAAGTGCGTACAGACTGATCGATTGTGAATAACTAATTAATTGGGTGGCCCCAAGCCCGATACTGTGGGTATGCGGTCTTTGTCTGGTTATGTAACAGTGTGCCAGATGTGACTCACATACAATGAACTGTGGTACATCCTTAGGCTAGTAACAAAGGTGATGATTGTACATATACAATCTGTTGACTACTGGCACAATAGTATTTATATGAACAGTACCCCTTGTTCGTGAAACCTCAAAACCACGTCTTTTCAGTAGGTTATTTTACGTTTAGTTTGGTTTGCAATTGGAATTGAAACAAAAGTAACTAGATGCGGGGGTTCCTCCTGCTTCCCATCCTATCTGGCTTTGCAGTTTGCGAGGAATTGATTAGATGTACGTAATGTAGACCTTGGGTCTCTAGTCAAATGTAGACTTTAATTTCGAATAAGTTTAGAAAAATATACCGTTTTTGAAGACTAGAAAGATAGAGATATTTTTTTAAATTATTCTACGAGGTTATTGGAATTTGAAGCAGATTTTTGAACATTCTTATAAATTATGGCAAAATATATTGAAGGATAAGTATCTGACCATTTTACAGTATGTTTTGAAAAGTAATAGTATGAAATGACATGTTTTATTTTAAAAAGTATTCCTCAAGAAAATACTTCATAAAAATATTACAAATACATAACTTCCTGAAATTATATTCAATTAAACATTTATTTTCTCAATCCATAAATACATGTCCTTTCTTGAATGTTGCGTATTAATGGAATCTTGAGCAGCTTTTTATAGACCTGATTAAATCACTTTCTTATACGTTTTTAATTGCTTTTGAAGTAATAAAAAGTGTATACCTTTTTATATGTTCAAAGGCAGGCTAAAAAATATATTATCCCATCCAAATTTTAAAAATACCATTTCAAGGTAAACATAATTATTTTAGTTTAACATTCTGTATCGAAACCATTATACTCGTATTTATAATGTATGTGTGTGACTGTGTGAATAGAGTTAGGAATAAAGAGAGACAAAGTATTATTTTTGGTCGGAAAATGATGATTATAATTGGTTCAAGGGTAAGCACTAATCTAACTCTTACTAAGAACTGTATAAAATATTTTGTTGCCAGGTGAAAGAATAAATTACTGAACTACTATAAGTTTGTTACTGCAAAATCGTTACTGTGAGTTTTAATAATAGTGAGACTGCAGTACTTTCTGTATAGTGTATCATGGATACTGACAACTCATTTTTGATTTATATTGCGATATTGATTAAAATTTGTGGACTTTAGTAAAACATTTATCGTTTAAAAACTTCAAAGAAAATGCCTCAGTTGTGATATTTTAACCATAACGCAAAAAGGTTTTAGCATTATTACTATTTAGTTTAGTATTGTACTTTGTTGACGTGATATAAATGTAAAAGTGGTAACACATGAACGATTGCCATTAGTATAACGTTTTAAATTATATTAATTTGTAAAAGTAACACACACACACACACACACACACACACACACATATATATATATATATATATATGCTACGTTACAGTTTTCCTGTTTACAACATTCAGTACTATTTATCAAGGAAATTCAAACAGTATGACTAACAACCACCAGTCCAGTTTTTCACAAGTATTAACAACAAGTAATAGACTCAGAAATGTAAAATTTGAAATACAAATATAAATATCTGAATTGTTTTGCTCTAATTATTCCACAAAGAATTCAAGGTGCAATGCGTTTGACACTAAATTTATACATAAATTATGTAATACAGAAAAACATATAATTTGTTTGTTTTTTTGTTTTTTGTTTTTTTTTTGAGATGGCACGTATATCACTAGATCAATACTCCTCGTTATAGACAATAAAAAAAACAATAATAAAACATGTTGGACTTCATTTATTTATTTATAAAAGTTGTGTACGAAACATATAAAACCTAACTTATGACAAAAAAAGACATAGTGGTGATGCCATAAAAAATACATAATTGTATACAGTATTTTCATATCTAAACTTCAATTTTCAATTGTAATACACAGATGTATTACATCCGAAGACCGTTATGACATGTCAATAGACTGAACGGAAGAGAAAGTCTGTGATGATATAGATCTCATCTGTCTGTCTGTCTGTCTGCCTGATGGTAATTACAAGGACGAGGAGTCAACATCATAGTCTGGGTCTGGGGATTCTCAGGCGGCTCCGACATACGGACGGAACGCTTTAAACCACTTTTTGTGGGCAGCGATCAGACCAATCAAGCTGTCATCGCCGTTTATAAGGGATTGGATTGTTTTATCAGATGGTATTTACATAATTCCGGACACTAATCTGTCGGCGCGGCGTCTCACATCGCGTTTTGGTGAGTTTGTCTGTCTGGCTAGTAGAACGGCCGACTATGGGTCTTTATCATCATATATTATTGTTCTCCTTTCAAGTAAAAAATGCGGTTTTCACTACTAATATAAATAAGTTTCTTTAATGAAAGACTACCAAGACAATTAAGCGATGATTTGCTTGTGTTTCATGTATGTATTTTATACAATTATTACATTACAATTACAATTTATATATTCATATTTGTTTGAGGGGCTGGGAAAACCCCATCCTGTTGTCAGCTTGTCTTTATATCTAAAAAATGAACTTACCTAACAGACTTGAATTTTGTATTAAGCTTCATTTCTGTATAGGCGGCACTGAAGCGATTGAAGCCTATCATTTAGTAATTACTAGCACAATGTCTATTTTATGTACAACCATATATTTTTCTGTCCAGCTCAAGAACTAAAGTGTACAGTTTTTTTACTTTTGTATGAAAACTCAGCGTTGGCTGTTACATGGCACTTGGTATTTCGTACTACCTCTTCTATGTAAAAATTAAGGTTTCATGCTAAATTTGAAAATGTATTAATGTAAATTTTTAAGATAACTTTGGGATAGTTAAGAAACACGTGTTACCAAATCACACTTTAAAATTGTACTCAGTGAGTATAAAAATATATTTATTTTTCAATATTCTCATTACCATCACCCTAAGCCAAACCCCATGGACTAAACAAGCACTATTATGGAACTCAATGTCGCCTATATAGAATTGGAGCTTCCTGGAAATAGGCCAGATTGATCTCGTGGTATCTGTGGACAGACAGATATAACATTTTACCGGATCCTAAAGTGATAGGCTTCGCCAACGCTCAGTTAACTATCTTCAATATTTTCATTCACCTACTAGCATGAATCCATTTGTGGCAGAAGCGTAGCTTTGTATAGTGTGTATCGGACAAATTTTATAAAAAAAAAAAACTCTTATAATTGTTTGTTGATAACTTATCCTGTTACGGAAAGAATGAACGTACTATAAGTGTACTGCGGATTGAATCACAGAATTCCACTACAGTTATTAATTTTCACTACCCTGGGATATTCCCCTCCATTATTGAAATCTCTGCAGACCACAAACACGCCCGCATCCTAGCAGAAACCAATTTACTAATAGAGTTAACAGTCAATAAGGCAAATCACAACGAGTGTGTAACCCTCATGTGAGCTGAGGACAGTCTAGACACATGATTTATTGCACCAGCAGGACGGGGTTATTTAATTGTCCTCAGGATCATGTCAAGTCTCAATCTCCTTTTAGGCCCTAATCTGTCCGTCCCTCTTGAGCCACTAGCCTGTGAGGACCTTATTAAACAGAATTAAGAGGAGAGTTGACACAGCATAAGGTTGATAATACTGATAAAAAGTTCTACGGTCACAGACAGGATTTGAACATGCTCTATCTTTAACTCTGATCCAAGTCCGATGTTTTAGACCATTCGCCGATCGGCTCTTCCAACATCTATTTTACACACTTGCATTTCCATCACATACATTTTTAAGATCGTTCTTTTTAACTGTGTTTACTTTTAGTTGAGTTGCTACAGTGATTCGTTGTGGAAATTTCTCTCAACTTTTTAATTCTTTAATAGAGAGTTTCGGTTTTTATATCACATAAAACTAAGGGTGATGACTTCAATGTCTGTTGGGCATTGCTACTATAATACAGAAAAGAATAGCCGACCGATACAGAATCACTATATACTTTTACGATAAACGTTGATGTAAGAGATATATTTTTTTGTTACAGAACAATACTAAATTATTCGTTTCGGCATGATGCTTACTACAGAAATCGAAATGTGTTCGTAATTTTCAAACTCTAGCAAATGTAAAAATGAAACTTAAGGAATTGTTCTACGTTTATTCCACTTTTTTGATTAAAATTATTTTAGGCATTGTACTCCAAAGTTGGAATTGCTAACTTTAAAGTGTTAAATTATGTCCCTCATTATAGGAAAGCTTCGTAAATAAAACAATAAATTTGGTCTTTGACTATTTTTAAGTTCACGCTTGAACTAATTAGGTTCACTTTTGGATATTAATTGGGCAATCTTTAGAATTTAAATATGTATGGAATCGTCTCTTATGGAAGGGATGGGTCGAAAAATGTAACTTCTTTTGTCAGAAAAATTCTATGAGGGAGCTTTTAAATACTTGATTCTGTATTTAAAAATTGAAAGTGGTAGTGGGCCAATTCACAATACAGCCTACATAACTACTTTTAATTTACCATAAAGCAAATATTAATAGAAATATACAAATAAAATAATTTATTAGTTTTGTGATCTTCCAATGTATGCATATCATGCATTATATATATTAATAGGAGTAGAAATTGAATTAAATGGATTGTAAACTGAATTTCAGGTTACATTGAGTTTCTAAGAGCTTAGACTTAAAGTGTTATTGGAAAGGCAAGTTGGTTTGGACTTAAGCCGAATAAACTTGTTCCGAATCAGTTTGTGGAAGTGCAAAGTTTATTTATTGAATACAGTTATTTGTAGAACGGTCCCGGCTATAATTTCCATCTTAATTCAAATTGTAATATTTCGATATGTAGAGCTGCTAATAATACCATTTGCTCGTACAGACGGGTTCAAGGCCACGGATCTATATCGTGATTGGTTGAAGAGTAAGCAACCAGCCACAAATATGGCCAACAGCAATAACTATAGCTTCCCTTCCTTTCACAGATAGTTTTTGATGTTAGTGAATAAAGAAGATAGGTTAGGTATACTTGAAATGGAATCCTTGTTGAAGTTCACTTCATCGATTGAAAATTGATTGCTCTAATGTAACATATACAAATGGGAAGTAATCACGCAATTTCTGATTATATTACTTGTAGTTGAAATTAACGTTATTGGGGGTTTGAATAAAATGTATTACTTCATACAAAACAAAAAATTAATATCAAAGAATTTAAAAAATAATTTCAGATCACCATATCATATATTAAGTACTCGTAATGAATAGTGTACAAAATTATAATAGCAAATTTGTATTTTATAATAGATTGGTAGACACTATTTAGCTTTACTTAAAAGGCTTTAACTGTATCGTTGGAAATAGTACACCACCTGTTAGTAGTGTATTGTTACACATACAGTTTAAAGTTTCTGTTGTAGTGTCTAGTAATTACTTTGTATTTAAAAATATACCCTTCTTGTCCATGGATAAATGAAAATAAAATGACACAGGCACATTTATAACCAAATTTAAATACTATAGGACAAGGAATAAGTATTACCCTCTGTATAATTAATTATTAGAATACAATATTATATAAAAGTACATTAGAAACTAAATATAAAAAGACCAAACATTAAAATTTAGAGCTTCTTTTAGTAGTGTTATTTTATAGTACCTATATCAACCTATTATAAATCTGTACTATCTGAAATGTTTACATAATATATATTGTTATTTCTTGTATTTTTTGTTTGTTATGTTCCGTCCACGAAATCCTTTGTTAATTCCATGAATCCTTTTCTGTTCATTTATATTTAATCTGGGATAAACTCAATGATGAAACAACCATTGCTTTATTGATTTTAAATCATTTTCTATAAATAGATTTTACGTTAGCGAATAAACAAATAAACTTTGTAAATTAACTACTTTTGGTCGAATAAATATAGTTGTGTTAGTGATAAAATATTTTAGTCTACTTTAATCCCAGAAGAATTCATATTTTGGAAAAATATTTTTCCATAAATGGTTTTATGCATTATTAGACTAAGTTTAGTTTGATGTGTATGACAGACGAGACTTTATGAAGCAGTTTAGAAAGAGAAAAAAATTCGATTTCCTTTAGTAAATAATAATAATGTAAATTTTGTCATACGTCTAAAACTTTAGGAGAGTATGGCTGGAACTAAGGGAGATACTTCAGTGACAGTTTGCGGAAATTAGGCAAATAACTTTAGAATAAAATACACTGTGATCGAAAGGGTTAGGTTGCAAAGTATTTTAAATAGATAAAATTATACATTTACCAATACGTGTTAGATTATTTTATTTTTAAAAAGAAGCCTCTGAATTTACTAGCATAGTACGCTGACGTCAGAGTTGAGCATGCAAGCCTTGTACTGTAGGCGGTATTGATAAATACGGATAATAACAGCTGATGTTGGCATTGTAACGTCATGTTTGTTTTTTGTTGTCAGCTGCCAGTGACCGACGTGATGAGATAAACAGCTGTTGTGACAGATATAGGTGGCTTTTGCTAGTAGCATCGGTACATTGCTGTAGCACTGGTGTAATGCTTTTGACACAGCGATATTTGTGAGCTTTACCAATATTAAAATAACACAAATTTTAACCAAAATATAAAAACTTTTTCATTTCTTTTCACTCAAAAATACCTGTAGTGTGAAAAAAATTTAACGTAATAGTAGAAATTGTGTATAGCAGATTATAAGTGAATTATATTAGTTGGAAATATACATTAGTTTTTAAATTTTAAAAAACCTCTTACGCTCTTGCCATTTGTCTCCTAAAGACCGAGTATACTGGCGGCTATCTTTATGTTAGGAAAATACAAATAAGATTGAACTTCTATTTCTAAGACCGTATTATAGCCGTAAAGCTGACAGGTGTATAATTTTAAATATATAATCATTACGCATCCAAATGGTTTTTATTAATTTTAACATTTTGGAAATCATTTGGAATAATATCTAGAACTTGTATCTAATTTTTTTTACTATTAAAACATTGTACTTCAGATTAAAAACTAAAAACCTTTAGGCTGAGTACTAATCTTATCTTTAAAACGAGCTCTCCTAATTATATGGCCAAAAAAATTTAAGCGAATAAAAGTATAAATGAATAACTTTGACTGCTATAGAATCCAATGAAGATTCCTCAGAATAGTTGGACTGAAACTTGGCTACCAGTTCCTAGACTTTCCCATAGGCACCTTAAAACCACTTAAAGTGAGGCGGAGATGTCACGATCTGCAATAATTCCTGTTTAACCTGGTGAATGGATACATAGACTGCGCATCTCTACTGGGTTCCGTAGAATTTTTCCGTCCCCAGAGGAACAAGATGGTCTTATTGGTCTTATCCCAAGCCAGAAATTATTACTTTCATCATGGGACATCTAGATTGGTAAGGTCTGGTGGCGAGGCATTAGTTCACACTGACTTCTTTGGAACTTCCACCATAACCTTCTAGAGAGTCGTCCTCCAGTTTCTACAAGGGATAATGTTTTAGAATGTTTCACCACATTGCTCTGAGTGTTTGGATGTTCCAGTGTATGCAGTGCTGGGCTGTACCTCTGAGCGAAGGGCCACACTGATACTTTGTGATCAGACTTGAGATCTGTGTCAGATCCTCGCTATACTCGCTGATTTCCGCGTGTCACAACGCTCTGGTATGATTTGTTTATTTTAACCTAGTTTGTAATTATGTGTTTGGTTAGTTATTTACCTGAAGAAGACGTCAGATTGCAGATCTCAAAACGTAGTGTTACGTTGAACGATGTATAATGTCCGGAAAAATCCCGTTTTCTTCCTCGCTATAGCTACTTGTTTTTTAAAAGTTTCATAGTCTATCAAGTTCTTCGTTTTTCTTATGATTGTTAATGTAAATATTAGCTAGTTTTTCTATAGTATATATTCCTTGATATTGTAATTCCGATAGTTTATACCTTGTTTATTGTAATTATTTTCAATGATTCAAATTATTTATATTATTACTGTAGAGTTAGTGCTCCATAGAAATAGTACATTCTTTGCTTTGAAATGTTGTCAGTTCTTAAGGCATTGTCATTATTGTTACTATTACAAATTTCTTTTCATTATTGTTGATTATTAGTTATTTTTCAATTCGTTTAAACTAATGTTTGCTGGTCCTCACTAGCCATATTGTATACTATAATGGAGAAACCGTTAGAACTAAATAAATAAATAACGTTATAATAAAATTATGGTCGTTACATATATATATATATATTTTATTTATTTATTTATATAGTGTGTAATTGTTTTTGGTTATTTCATCAGGATACATGTCTAACTCGTTTCACATGTTAACTAAAAAAACATTGAATCACAAAAAGCACTTGCTCCGCCGGGACTCGAACCCGGATCTCTTGCCCGGTGAGTACGCTACCACTACACCACAGAATCCAAATTTTTTTACGATTTAACTATTCCTTACTCAATACAACCTTAGCTGATAAGCGACACGTGGTGTGGCGTAATCCTACTTTATCCTTAAGAGTCTAAAACGATTCTTATTTAAATGCCATGACTTCAATTTTAAAGCACCTTTAAATACTTTTATTAATTATGAAAAGTAAGTCGAGAAAACAATTCAGTTCAAGAGAAATTACTATTACTCACTTATCTGAAATATAACTAATAACAATTATAAAGCCAGCGCACTTGAATTTACAGTTTAACGTTATTATAGGTTGAGAACCTGTACTGACGACCGAGCTGTCGAAGTAGTTAAAGTGTAAATTAGAGCCACGAATCAATACCCTGTGACCTTTACCAGCTTTCACTTGCTGTTGCACTTGAGAAGGGTGTTATAACAAGTTCATTCCAACAGAAGTGTCAAAGGTTCAACTTCCATGTCATCCATGTCAAGCCTCTTGTATAGGGCTCAAAATTCCAATGTTATGATAGTCATTTGCTTAAAGTTTGTTATTGGTGATGGAAGGTTTGACAGGATAACGGGATTCCAGACTATTGCCATCATTATATGTCACAAAAGGTATAACACAACGTTTCGAGAATTGGAATCCGTCCTCTTCGTCAAATGGGGAAAGTATTAGTACATACACTTCCAATACTACCCCAACCTGACGATATGGTTAGATTTCAATCCTCGAAACGTTGTGTTATACAGTTTGTAACATATAACGATGGCAAAAGTCCGAAATCCTGTTGTCCTGTTATGATATTGTTTGTTTTTATTTTGTAACAGCTGATTCATAAACTTATTACTCAGGCAGCGCTTCTCAACGCACATGTTGACATCATCTGGTTGGTTATAGCAATAAATAAAACGTGAAAAATTATATTGTGCTAATTATAAAAAATATTTTAGAGAAAAATATATAAACAATACAAAAAGCTAACATAAACCCAGTGGTTACTTTTGAGGAACTTGTTGTTGCTCTTTTACTATATCAGAGGGTTGTTTATTTTCAAAACTTTAAGAGGTCTCCACACTGGACTAAAGTAATTCAAGTGCTATAAAATTTTTGTAGCTATTCATCAAATATCATGGTATGTTGCACACGGATTCGAGATACGTTATTGGAATTTATAAAAAGTATTTAAATTGTGCGACTTTGATTTTCGCCCCTAAATCACTGCTCTTTAAACTAAATGTTTATTAATGATTTAAAAATATATGGAGGGGATGAAATATCTTTCCACTGACATGTTAGACGTCTTTGGTATAGGTATACAGATTTGCATAAAGTGTCCCCTGTTGTTCCAAATATATATATATATATATATATATATATATATATATATATATATTATATATATATATATATATATATATATATATATAAGTAGATAGTAATATGGGGTTCCTGGCGCACTTTCGGAGCCAACCGAAAAGCAATGTAAAATACTGTTCAAATGTACCATAAAGGAAGCTGAGAAATAACACAGCAAATCTCAATGAAAAATTAACCGAATCTACAGTCGTTCGTCTCCAAAAGCGATCGGTACATTTACTCTGTGGAATGAAAAATTAACCAAATCTGAGCTTCTACTTTCTTAAGCTGTGCTTTGTAAAATGTTGTCAAATCTGCTACGAATAAAGGATTTATCTTAATAAAAATAAAAACATTTTTACTAAAAACATACTTTAATAAAAAACTTTTCTACTAAATAAACAACATGAACTCACCAAGCTCTCTACAATTTCTAGCATTAAAACAGTGCAACAAAGATGAAATTCAGTGAATTGCCGGTTTATTCTCAACAACAGTTGATACCGTCTTTAAATGAAACAGAATTAAAAGAACTTGTAGAGTCTTTTGCAGAAAGAACGAAAACTGCACACGTGTACACACAAAAAAACGAAAAAAATAAGGGATTACATATTTAATATAATTACGAAAGATATTGAAAAGAAAGTAAAAAATAAACAAACAGAGAGTTTTCATCGTTTTTTTATGACATTTTTCCCATATTATACGTCCTTTCAAGATAATCAAGACTTAATTGATGAATTTCTTAGAAATTTTTGTGAGTATCAAGATTTATCAACACAATTCATTAAAGAGCATTATAGAATTTTTCTTATAGAATATAGCCACATTTTGTGTGAAACAAAAGGTATTACTGTAGATAATATTCCATGTGATTCCTATGAAGAAAGACACCAACTATGGTTATCAAAACAGTACTATGACGTGGGGAGGGACTGCAAGTTTTAGAGTTAAGACTTTATTCTACAAAGTTAATTGTTATAATTTCTTTATCTTTTATAGTCTTCTTTCCAGTAACAATCAAGTGTAATTTTTCATTTTTGTTTAATTCTTTAATCTTTTTCTCATCCAAAACAGTCAAAAATCTGTTCGGCAAGTGTACTTTACAATCTTCCAACTCGGCAATTATTGTAAACCCGAATTTATCTTTCATTTTCTCCAAATTCAAGATTCTATGTTTCTTCCTTTCTTCCAATTCATTTAACTTCTTATACTCTTTAAACTTACATTCTCCAATATCATTTAACTCTTTCAAGAACTCCATTTAAATAGAAAAAATTTAAAGACGGAAAAAATGAAATTCGCTAACAATCACTCGAGAAGTCGGGGAGAATGTGAGTAAAACCGCATTCTTTTCAAGAGGTTCTTCGTTTAATTTCTCCAAATGTACTATAAAATCATCGAGGATTTCTGGTTCAAAATCGTAAACAAATTCAACATCCAGATAATGAAAAAATACAGGTAATATCTTTTCATAATAAACGTGTGTATCGATACCTACAAACCTAATGTATTCTTTGAAAAGGAAAATAATTTTGTCAATGGTTCCAAGAGATAAGTAAAAATTTTTATTCTGTTTTCTAAATTCTGTAACAAATTTTGTTTGCTTCTTGTCTCCATATTGCAATTTTGTAAGCAGGTTATTCAAATGTGTTAATTTATTTCGAAATTTCTTAGGTTTAGGTCTTTCTAACAAAATTAAATTACAACCTCTACAAACTAAATATCTTTTATCGATAATTTCTCCTCTATTAGAACACTTGTAACAGTTGGCATTATACTCTTCCATTTAAACAAAAAGATTTTTTTATAAATGGAGATTATGGAAACTAAGTCTGCCGAGATATAAATTTTTTCAGCGCAAATGTTTGTGTTTACATTTCTACAACAGAGATAAATAGAAATAATTTCATTCTATTGTACAACTATTTAGGATATTTTGTCTATGACTACAAAGATTATTCCGGAAGAAATCGAGATTTTTCATCAGCGAAAGAGTATATTTTTGAAGTTTTAGAAGGAATGAAAGAGAATAATATGAACATCATCAATTATTGTAAAAGACAAAATGAATGATTGTGTCTTTGGTGTAGTGTTGTTAGTGTGCGTGTTTGCGCTATGGGGAATCACATCACATTCAACTTCTACGGTGTCTATTGTTTAGAGACTTGGCCCTGCACTGCTACTGTCCAACCAAGTTAATGGCTAGGAGCTGTAATTCGGGTCTTAGACTCTGGAATTTTTTTGTTCCCAAGTCTCATTTTTCTTTGGTAACTACTGTGTAGAAGTTGATGGAGAGATACAATTAGGGAATTTGTGTCGGGTGTTTTGTAAGTGTAATGTTGTATTAATGAATGATGTGAATGATGAATGTAATGAACGAATTAAGGAAGAGAAGGAATGTACGAATTAAGGAAGAGAAGGAATTAAGGAATGAAGTGGAAAGGTGAGGAAGAAAATGGCGCGCCAACCACAGTTGTCATTACTCGGCTTGTTCTATAGTCATTACACTATGGCCACTCGTGTAAAGACTTGTCCCCAACCACTGAACGACAACCATGTCTTCCTCAATAAAAAGCGCGCCTGAAGCTCTGGGATTTGAACCCAGAACCTCAGGCTTTGAAGGCAAGCGTCTTACCAACTGAGCTACGGAGAGTCCTCGAAAGATGTAAGCTATATCTCTGCTATATAAGTTGTTCAATTAGGATTGCTAGTTTACAAATTTATTAATAATTTTATATTTCAAAAACCACTCAACCGATTTTAATGAAATTTGGTACACATATAGTAAATACTTAACTCTTTCGACTTAACTTATCCATAAGGGTGAAATCATCCCCTATTTCTTAATATTCATAAAAAAATAAAAAAAATTATCAGAAAAATCTGAAACTTCAAAAACAAGCGAGTTCTACTTAAAATTTCATGAAAATAACAAAATTTTCAAAAACTACCCCAATCATCCCTTATCTTAAAACTCTTATATCTCGAGAACTATTGGAGCTTTTTTGCTGAAATTTGGTATATAGGATCAGTAAATATTAAAGTATTTTTTAAAATCATAACTTCCGGTCCAACCCTTAAGATGACCTTGGAATAGTTTTTTGTTATTATCATCCCCATTTTTTAAGATATTCTTTTGAAATTAAAAATGAATACTTATATCAATGTCTTTAACAATTCTGTAAAGTTTTAAAATTATCCGATGAATAATAGTGAAAATAACGTGAATTTTACTGAATTTCTCTAATATCGTTCTTAATCACATCATAGGCTAAAAATTTCTCAGAGACAACAACCACATAACATGTCGAGTTTGTAACAGCTTTTTGAAAATCCATATTGATAATTATATCGTTCTTTGAACCAGAAATATTTGTCATACTCTTTGTTGTATCAATGACATAAATAGGTCTATTCGCTAAAAATTCTTTAGGATTGTAATACATTTCCTTATTATTACAGTAAACTTTCTTAAAATCTTGATACATCTGATACATGATTCTGAAAAGACCTCCTGAAATGTTTAAGTTTTGTAATTCATCTGGATAATAAGAACCGTTCAATTTTACTCTGATATTTTTTACATCCAAACTATCAAACTTTGAAGGATTTTTTTCTTGATTATTCTGTCTACCTGTTTGAAAACCAATGATAACGAACTTGGGATTGAAGATATTTCTATAAATATTTGTAATATCGAACGAATAAGTTGTTCCGGAAATACCTTTTTGTTCAATACATTGCCAATCTAGAAAATTAAACATAATGTTTTGACTTTTTGTAATTTCATCAATCAACCTAATTTTACTCGTGGTTTTATAATCAATCATTGGAACTCTAATAAAAAAATCTGTAATTGTTATTTTTCCATCAACAGGCATAACATTTCCAGTTGCAGTCTTCAGAATCACATCATCGTCTTCTGCTCTTATAAAACTTAGATAAAATCCTCCTTTATAGATCGGAATAGTAACATTTTCAAAAAATCCTAATCCAAAATGAGATAAATTTCCAGCTGCTTCAAAAACACCAAAATTTTAAAATCTGATTCAAAGCCATTAGAAGTTTGAGAAATAACATCACTTTTTGAATACGAAATAGTTCCTTTAATTGTGCTTAATTGGCCACAGTTTTCGACTTCTTCTATCAATTTATTGTGTTTTCTTACTTCAATCTTAGAAAATAAAAACGGTATAAAATTATCGATTAATCTAACATTATCAGTTCCAAGATATGCTTGACCATCTTGTTTTGTTAAAGTTCCAGAAATATAAAACTGGAAGTTAGACGAGCAAAAGTTATCTCCAAAATCAATATTAAACTCAGTTCTTTTATTCGGTTCATTCAAATGTTGTTTACTAATTGGATAGAAATTTTTAAACTCCGCCCTTTCAATATCACTAGCATATTTTCTGTAGTCCGCCATTTAATAAGAGAAAATTTAGAAATTTTAAACATCATGTATAAGAAAGATATCATTTTTTCATCGATCTAATGTACGTTTTTATAAGAAAAGATATAAATTTTAGTAAAATAATTAAAAAGATTAGAGTCATTTTTAATGATCTACTTCGTCATATTCAGGATTCTCTTCCTTAAATTTTGCGATCTCGGTCACATATTTCAATAAAATTTGCACAGGATAGTAACCGCTATCTATAATATTGTTCCAATCAACTGTATCTTTATTTTCATCCAAAAACTTTATACTCAAGTGTTGATAGAGACAAAGAACAGACATATGATCTTTTAATTGATAATGTATATTTTCTTGAATGAACTCTGATGATAAAGTTTGATATTTAGCAATGTTATACCAATTCAATTTGTTTACGTATAATCTCATCATATCTTCGGATAATTCATATTTTTGAGAAATGTCATCCCAATGTTCTTTTTTCAAATCTCTTTCGTGTTGCATGATAAAAAGATCGAAAGCACTGTAATGTCCCGCCATCTCTATTTATTAGGAAAAAATTTCAAAATCAAGTTTTTATAAATTGACTCTTTTTTGAGTTACATTCAGCACATTTTCCAGAAATTCTCTTAACTCCGTTAATGTTTGCATAGTATTTTATATCGTTTGTGGCAGTTTTCTCTTTACATCTCACACAATATATGAGCGCCATTTATATAAGGAAAATTAGTCATCGTAACCACCTACTCCATTAAATCTGTTGTCGATGTTTTCAAAAGTTTTATCGACATCTTCTTTAAATTTATTAAAGTTTTCTTCTAGTTTATTTACTTTATCGAGATATAAAGAGTATCGATCTTCTATTCTTTTAAGTAATTCATTATTATGTGTTATTTGCTCATTTAAACGTGTACCAAAATTTTCAAAAATGTTTATTTTCTCATTGAAATGTGTATCAAAATCTTCCAGAATTTTGTTAATTACTTCACCAACTAATACATTAACAGTATTTTTTATATATATCAAAGTTTTCTTCTAGTTTATTTACTTTATCAAGTAATTCACCAACATCGTCTACTGATCTTCTATTTCTGGCTTCTAACTTGTCATAGACTTCTGTTGTAAAATCTTTAACATGCTGTTTATGATTCTTGTAATTTTTGTTTAGTTCATTAAACATTTTAATATGATCTTCTAATTGAATCATTACAACAACACATCAAATGGATTAATTCCTTTACTAACACCGCTAATTCTTTTTCCTTTAAAATCTAAGGCATTTTTAACATTCGGATCATGTAAATCAACAATATTGATGTTTTCTGATAATTTTAGAGGTTTTAAAATTTGTTCTTTAACAACAACATCATGTTTGTCAATACCAGGTCGAACACCGACAATTCTTTTTTTATTAGCCAAACTAACATAATTCTTTTCAACTTTGATCGCTTCAGTAATTTCATCAGCTTTTTCGATGTGAGACATTAAATTGGTAAATAATTTTTTTACACCATCATCAACTTCTTTTTCCAATGTTTTTATTTTATCAGCAACTTCATTTGAACTCATGAAATTTGCAAGTTTGTTATCATATTCTGCTTTTAAAATCTTCAATCTCGACAGCAAACATATCTGAATCTGGAAGGTTTTGTAATACATTTTCTAACTTGTTATCAAACTCATTTCTCAAACTATCAAAATTCAAACTATTATCTACATTTTGAATAATTTGTGTACCAAATACGTCAAAAATATTTTGTGAATCCATATTTATTAAGCAATAATTTGTTAACAACTTCTTTAAAATCTTTACCATTACTCAGTTCATTCAACACAAAAACACATAAATGACCACAAATTGGGGGATCTTTGTAGTCTTGAATTTGAGAATCATTGTAGTAAACGCTTGATTTTTTCAAATATTTAATCAATTCTATAGGTGGTTTGTCCTCAATTCTTCCATACGAATCAAAATAAAACGCAATCTTATCATTTTTATAATAGCAAATCCAATGTGTTCCACTTCCCATAATCGAGTCTAAATTCACAATTCCACATTCAAATTTCTTAACTTTTTCAGGTAATGTATCTCTCATGAAGATTCCTCTAAAATGTTTAATATTTTTGCAGATTTCTTCCAATTCCCCGAATGTTAAAGGTTTTAAATTTTTTTTTCAATGTTTGATTTCACGTAATTCAAAGTTTTTTCATCTAATCCAGATCCTGTAACATCTTCCAACTCTTTATCTAACCAATTTAAAATGTTTCGAACAATAGGAATCACATCCTTTTTAACGATTGGAGCAGCTTTACGAACATAAGGAACAACATTTTTAACAACTGGAATATTTTCTCCAAAATCTAATAAATGTTTCAAAAGTCCACCATTTTTTAAGTTCTTTCAACTGATTATAAGAAAATTCTATTCTGGTTCCTTTATTGTTTTTTCTTATGTTTTTCGAGTTTATTGTATTGTCTATTTGTTAAAAATATCTTATCTTCGCCATTTTTTAGTTGATCTATTTTAAATTGAATACTAACGGGTATTTTCTTCTTAAAAGCGGATTTTATTTTTTCTTTCTGATTTTTGCTGAAGTTTACGTTCACCTCCATTTATATAGTTAAAATTTCAAGTTCTCTTCGATTCCCATTCCTAGTTTTCTCTTCAAAAACATTGCTCCAGCTGTTGGAAGCGCAACAAATCTTTCACCTAAACTAGCATCTTTTGATAAAAATCTATCCATTGCCTTATCTTGCAAAACTTTATCTGCGATATGTCTGGAATTTGTGTCTCTATGTTTTGCATAAAAAATATCGTCGTGTTCCATAGCAGCTTGATCTAATTTATTTATACCAGGATCTCCTCTTTTTAGTCTTTTTTCGAGTTTTGTGCCAGGCCCCAGATACTGATAAGTTGGTACGTGTAATTCAAAAGGTAAATTGTTGATAAAATCATTCAAAAGTCCACTACCCTCAATCATAGATGAACTTATTGCCGGCAAAACTCGTTTTAAATATTTAATTCCATCAGGTTTTTCAATCATTTCATCAAGTTTGTTCGAAATAAAATCTTTAATCGCTTTCTTTTCGTTCAAAAAATTGTTGTTTCCAGCCTTTTCTTGAGCATAAATATAATTAATAATTCCATCGAGTTTTGTCAAATCGTCGATATATCTGTACTCAATCTTATTATCATTGTATTTTCTCACACCTGATCCTTCGATTCGTTTTTCCCAAATTGGTTTAATCAAATTGAGATATTTTTTACCTTTACTTGACTTTGGTTTCTTAGTTGATGGATCATTATTTTTGTAAATTGAATCAGATTTCCATAAAATTTCAGTATACTTTTTCAAGTCTTCTTCTGAATATAAACCGTCTTTTGGAACATCAGTGCCTGTTAATAATCTCCATAAACCTTGAGTTCCTTCATATGTTTTTTCATTAATAATGATATCATTATGCTCAAAATTCACGGGCAAATTTCCAATCATAAAACTTTTCTTTTTTCTGTCCCAATACAAACCAAATTTATCATCCTTTGCTCTAGGAAGAAATTTTTTACCAATTTCACCAATTATTATATCCGTTGTTCCAGGACTTATTGGTTCAACTATGGTAGAGTCTTCAATGATTCGAGGTCTAAATGGTGTTGAAGATGGTAATTTTTGGCAATTCAAACTCAGATTCTGGAATCGAAATATCAGCAAATTGTCGTACAACTGGAACCAAATTCATTAAATTTTGATTATCGCTTAAAACATTTTCAATTTTGCCCTCAACATTTTTTATTGCAGAAGTTACAGGTTGATTAATTTTTTTGAATAAATTCTTGTTCTTTTTCATCAATTCGAATCTGTTCTTTAAATTCTTTGATTAATTTCTTTTCTATTTGATCAAGTTTTTTTCGCTTCTTCAGAAGTTACGTTCGCCATTTATTTAGGAAAATTTTGAAACGTGGAACGTAAAACGTGAACGTGGAACGTGAAACACGAACGTGAAACACGAACGTGAAACACGAACGTGAACACGAACGTGAAACGTAAAACACGAACGTGAAACACGAACGTGAAACGTAAACACGAACGTAAAACATGAACGTGGAACGTAAAAACGTGAAACATGAACGTGAAACATGAACGTGAAACATGAACGTGAACGTGGAACGTGAACGTAGAACGTAAAAACGAGAACACGAAACGTAAACGTGAACGTAAAAACATGAAAACAACTAGATTATCACACGTTTATATTGGAAAATTTATTCAAATATTTACCATTTTTAGGCTTCAAAGTTAGATTAATAGTTAAAAATCCATAGTCTTCTTTCCAAATTTTATCACACAATTCATTAAAGTGGTTAAAACTCATATCAGATCCCACATAATTGTTGTAATTCTTTCTCGAATAGTGATCGTCTTGCTTAAAAATACACAACATATTCAGGTTATTTCTTATAACTTGTTTATCAACCTTTGAAAAGCATTGGGAAAGATAGATACAAGATATGTTTTTGTGACGAGACATTACGAAATATTCCTTAATAACGTCCTGATTTTCCAAAATACAATCATCAAAAACGATTAACGAATTGGGTTTACATTCGCTTAACGGAACTATGTCCTCAGAAGCATTATAAAAATGTGATATTTTTTTTGTTTAAGTTTTTCTCAATATTTTCAAATCTTTCTTGTAATTTTTTATAGGCGTCTTGTTCTAAAGATTTACTAAAAACATACAAATTGGAATAAGGAATCAACCTATTGTAGATAAAATTCAATAATAAAGTTGTTTTTCCACATCCACTTGAACCAACAATTAACAATCTCATTGGTTGATCTTTCTTATTTTCTTCAAACGTTTGAAGTTTTATCTGATCTTTTTGCTTTAAAAATTTCTCCATTTAAATAGAAGATTTTCATCTTGAAGCAACGCTTGCGAAAATGAAGCTGTTCAAGTTGACTTCAGAAAGCTCTAAATTAGTTTTAAACTTGGAACATCCTATACACTTAGAGGAAGAATCAAATTATTTTATCGGTTTAAGCGGTTTTTATTCTGACAATTTTGTAATAAATATTAGTGAAAGTTCTCCTTATTGTATAGGATTTAGTGAGAAGAACATAACAAAATATTATGGTTTAAACAAAGGATATTATACTTTCGATCAAATAAAAAATTCCCTTAAAAATTATCTGAAAACATTCAAACAATCAGATAAATCTTTAAACTTTGACGAAAACAAGTTTGAAATGCAAAAAAATTATCTCTCTAATAAAATTCAAATAAAATCACCAGTAAGAATAATGTTTTCAGCAATTATTGTAGATTTATTAGGGTTTGTTCAAGAAACTATTGAGCCAAATCAGGTATATTTAGGAAATAAAACGCCAAAATTTAGACCGTTCGATGTAATTGAAGTACATTGTAATCTCGTTGAACCTAGTTTTGAAAATCATACCGAACATCTTCACAAAGAATCTGAAATTTTGTACACTTTTTTCCCAAATGTTGCTTATGGATCAAAAATCAGTGAAAAACCAAATGAAATCGATTATATTCCAATTAGAAAAAATATTAAAAGAATTCAAAAAATCGTTCTGACTATTCAAGACTCTGAAGGAAATCTATTAAATAATGAGAGTAAAACAACAATATATTTAAGATTGTCGAAAGAATGATGAATCAAGGGGGGGGGGGCGAATCGTTCTTACCTTCAAATTTTCAAGAAAACAACTTTTGAATGTATAAATTACAAGAGTCTATCCCATAGACCCTTAACAATCTTCATCCTGACCCTGTTTTTATCAATGAATCTGGACTTTATACTGAAATAAAAATTACTAGTTAAATTTTATTTCTATCTAAATGGAGTCAGTTGTAGACCTACTCAATAATCAACTAAAATTCAATAACAAACATATCTTTACGATTGTTGACGAAAACAATGTGATCTGGTTTAAGGCTAAAGACGTAGCAAAAATTCTAGAATATGAAAATACTATGCAAAACGATCAGAATAAACGTTGACGAAGATGATAAAAACTTCTATTTTAATCTAAATATAAGGGGGGCTATAAATAGCTTAACTTCAAACTTCCAAAATAACACTGTTTTCGTTAATGAATCTGGACTTTATTCTTTAATTTTGAGATCGCATAAACCAGAAGCGAAATTGTTTAAAAATTGGGGTTACGAAAGAAGTATTACCTTCCATTAGAAAATATGGTGAGTACAAACTCAAAAACGAAAATAAGCAGTTAAAAGATGAAATAAAACAGTTACAAATTTCAGGTCAAATGAAATCCTTGAAAATAGAGAATCAAGAATTGCGAATGGAATTAATGAAGAGAGATATGGTATGTAAAGATTTTGATAAGAAAAAACACCATGTTTTTGTGTTAATTAAGAAGAATCACATGTGGGAATATCCTTATTACGTTATCAGAGCTCAGAAACGAGAAATACCAAACCGATTAAAACATCTAAAAATAAATTATCCTGAATTAGAGATTTTGTTCATTGATGACGAACCAAATTCTATCAATCTGTATAACCAAATGAAAGAATCTTTGAATATTTTATACAACGGAAATCATTTTACTACAAATATGGCAGAATCTCGACTGATTTATAGAATATCTAAATTACACGATGAAAATGTTTCTAAATTTTACTAAAAACTCTCGATTTATTATATTTTGTTTGTAAATGTTTAGCATAACTAGGTAACCATCGTAGAATTTTTTTTTCATATTCACAAGGCATTTCGTTTTTATAACTTTCGCTGAAAATTTTTTTAGCGCAATCTTTGCAAAAAGCATCTTTTCTATCTTTACTATACTGCCAGTTATTAAATTCAGAAATATTTTTAATTTCTTTACAAAAGTAACACTTTTTCTCTTCTAAAGTTAATTTGTTCATTTTATCATATAATTCCTTACAATAACAGTCTTTTCTATTCTCTTCTTGACACTTTGTACATTTCTTTTGAGACTCCATTTATATAGAAAAAATTATTACACGATGAAAATGTTAAACTCTTAACTTATGATATTTGGTTTGTAAATGTTTTTGATAATTATTTAACCATTTTATAGTTCTTCCACATTCACATTGAGTATCTTCATAATATAATCTATGGTGATTCTTCTTTACACAATCTTTACAATATGAGTCTTTCTTATCTCTACTATAGTGATCACTATTAAACTCTGAAATTTTTTTAGTTTCTTTACATTTAAGACATTCTTTATCTTCCAAAGTTAATTTTTCTATTTTATCATATAATTCTTTAAGATATTCCCTTTCACAATCTTTGCAATTATAATGCATTCCATCTTTCCTATTTTTATCTTTATAAAATTCATTTAAATCTTTAAATTCTTTGCACTTTGTACATTTCTTTTGATGCGCCATTTATATATAGAAAATTTATATTACAGTTTTGACTTCTTCAATTCATATTCATAAAACTTTCCGGTTATTTCTTCATTATTTAAATCTTTTATACTATAAGTTACAGGATCTGTGTTATTAATTTGATAAATCACAAAGATTTCTCTTGACCAATTGTTCTTATATTTGTTCGAAAATGTTTGTTTTTTACTAACAATTCTTACATGATCATTGACTTTAAATTTAGTTTTCGTGTGAATTTCAGGTGGAACATACTTGAAAACCGACTCTAATAACTCTTTTTCTGCATCTTTATCTACGTCTTTAGGCTTCATTTTGATTGTGCTATGAACAGTATCGTTATATTTCTTTACGATTTCTTGAAGAATATCGATCCATTTAAAGTTTTTATTAATCTCAAAAAGAACCTTCATTCTTTCATTTTGAGTTCTGTTATATCTCTCTACAATACTTGATTTCTCTTCGTTTTCAGTATGATAAATCTTAATGTTGTATTTCCTCAAAACATCGTTAAATTCTTTATTTTTAAACTCTAAACCCTTATCTGTATGAAGTAGGTTAGGAGGTTTGTGATTGATCCTTATGGCATCTTTTACTATATCTTCGAAAGCTTTTGAAATATCCTTGCCGTTTTTTCTTTTGATAGCTCTTGACCAAGCATATTTTGAGAAAGTATCAATAACATTTAACATATACTTAAATCCATCATTTTGATCTGAATAGTTAGACATTATAACTAAATCTGCTGCCCATAAATCGTCAATTCCTAATGTTATAATTTTTCTCTTTTTAAACTTCTTTCGTACCGGTGCATGAATTTCTCTAGCTTCAATCTCTATCTCATCTTTAGTCTTCAATTCTTGCTTAACAGGTTTTGGATTTGGATTCTTTATAAACTTACTCTTGTTTGTCTAACATTTTGAACATTTTGCAGCAATTCTATACAATCCATTTTGAGTTTGAACAATTTTAGAATCTATATTTTTCGTTTTCTTTTTACACTTGTGACAGTGAATTAAATCATCTTCCATTTACATATCAAAGTTTCCAAGTTTATTTAATTCGTCTAATATATCAGATTTTTGCTTCATAGCCATACGGTACTGTATCGATCTTATTTTCTAGGACAATTCTCTTATCATCTTTAGCGTTCAGTGCCAGCTTGTTTATGGTAACAGTGTACAACTCATGTTTATAACTTTTGATGACTGTCATCTCCCTAAATTCTTCTTTATCTTCGAACAAACATCTCTTCAAGTTTTCGATATTTATTGTTTTATTTACAACGCTTCTCTTAATTCCTTTACACCTAACTGGGTTTTTATCTAGATATTTGTACGAGTACATCTTAGACCTTAAACCACAAAATTCTTCTAAAACTTCGCTATTTAACTCATCTTTGAATTTCCCTATTACCTTCTTATTTTTAGTAGTGAAACATTCATGATCTTTTGGATAATCACTTGTATCAAAGTCATCTATATTTTCTTTAATAATTTTAAAAGGATCACGTTTCAATTCTAGAAAATAACTGTCTGTATCCATGTAACACAGATTCAAATCTGGATCAAACTTCTTTAATTTGTTGTAATAAAACTCGTACATTAGCAATTTTGATAGGTCAAGAACTGAAAATCCTATGTAAATCGGTTTGTTAAATTTAACCTTTTGTTTGTACATGTGACTCGCTATACAGTTGTCGTCAAAGATAGTGAAGCTTTTGAAGTTCGTTTTCTTGGCCTGTTTCATTGAAAATTCTTCATTTCCTAGTCTAATATCGCATCTATTTCGCACATTTTCCATACTTTTTCCAAAAACTGAGTTGTTCATCAGCTTATAAAAATCCTTCTCAAAGTCACTTGTAGCTTTGGTCCTCATATTAGTATTAAAATCAATGTACTCTTTCATAAAAGGCTTCTGATCGAATGCAATAACTCTATTCACATGTTTCAAAATCATACCTTGTTCCAAATAGAACTTCAAATTTCTCGAATGAACAACGTATTCAGTTTTATCCAGTAGAGTTGTGCAAAGTTTGTTTTTAAAATGTTCTGGAGCAAGAGGTAAATCCTTGTGATGTTCGTGTAAATTCGTTGGATATCCAAGATCAACTTCGAGAATATAGCCATAATCTTCGTCGCCAGTGAGTTCCAAAATTGTTTCTTTCCATTCTTCAGTTGTATATGTTTTAGGATTCATCCACTTGATATCACTAAACGGCAGTTTTTGCATTAGGCCATACCCATAAAGGTTATTAGCATCAACGTATAACAAATAGTTTTCGGGCTTTGTCTTATCGAAATCTTTCAAATATTTGTTATTTGCTTTCACATATCGTTTAATACACTGAGAAATGCCCCCGCGAATGCCTTTTTCAATCATCAAATACATATTATAATCGTTAATTAGCTGAAGCTCAATTTTCGTTAATTTTAACATTGCGTCCCATGCGAGACTGGGAGCTGTTAGATAGTGTGCCGGATCGAGTTTATAACAATTAAGGCAAATGTTTCTGAAATTTTCGAATATATCAGCAAGCAATAAAACATCTTGGATATTGTACAAATCAGAGTAATTTCCAAGATTTTTCTCTTTTAATTTGTTCCAAACGCTCAAGTAGTGTTGATAATCTTTCTCAGATATGCTCTCATCTGTCAAAAGTGAATAGAAATCTTGAATTCTTAATTCTTCTGTGTAATCAAGTTTTTCAATACTATCGATAAATTTCATAGGGAAATATTCCTTTTCCAGATAGAATTTTAAAGATTTCTTCTTCGTCATTTGGCTGTCTTTCTATAATTTCATTCAGTCCATCCTGTATAAAATGATTTGTATGTTTGAAGTCTTCTCTCTTTAGATTTTTAGCTAACTTTTCTATAGACGAGGCCATGAATCTGAACGTGTCTACAAACGAAAACTTGATGAATTTTCTTGGCTTATCACCTTCGAATTCATAGCCATATCCAGAATTTACAGAATAATTTATATATTTTTCATCGGTGTTTGCAATCAAATCAACATTTCCATATTGTTTAGCCAATTCTTTTATGTACAAATGAGTATCGTAATTTGACATATTGTGGCAGAAAACGGGAATATTCTGAGGAAATTTCAAATTTAGATTGCAACATGCATGAGCTGCGCCTCGAAAACTTGCCGGTTAAATGACAATGATCTCTCACTTTATTATAACTCTTATCTTTCCAACTATCAGGAGTAAAACCATACTGAATTGACCCAACATCATAAGCAGACCATTCACAGATATGACAAACGTTTGAATTTTGATACGAAATTTCTTCTTCTTCTGTCAATTTCATAGGTTTCATGTTCTTAGAATTATATTTTTTCGCTATGTATTTCGATAATTTATTGAGTTCTTCAAACAATTTTGTCGGGACGTTTTTCAAATCTTCTTCATTTTTGGCACGATAACATATCGGTTTGTACATGCGATTGGTCACATTCGACACTAAATATAGAGTAAAACCATAAGGAATGTGCCTCTGAATCTTGGTTGTAGTCGATCTTTGTGGATTGTTCTTGCATGTCGGAATTTATTCTAATATGCTCTCAAAGTCCATATAAATTACGTACGGATGGTTTAAATTTCTTTTGATAATTAGTAAATTTAGTTGTTTGACCTGGAAATGGCATAATTGGCTTACAAACTTCATGATTTTTACAAATTTCTAAGTGATCTGTTAAATCTCCAGATTTGTAAAAATGGCTTAAACATCTTCTACACAAAAATTTTCTTTCTTTATGTTTAGACAACTGCGAAGAAACAAGCTTATTTAAATCGGTTATCAAAACATAATGAGATTTATCATCTTGTTTAACATACAATAAATCAATGTTTGTTTCAGCGTCATATTTTTCAGAAATTTGTAACGGAAACAATGTTAATATTTTCATCAAAACTGTAGACATTGATAGACATTGTTGGATACTTATACTTGGAATTGTAGCTTCGTTTTTCAAATATTTGTATATCTTTCAGAGACATTGGATACTCAAAACCTGAAAATATTTCGTCATTCACAAATTTTTCGTATTGCTTTACACGTTCACAGTCTCTTTCTGGTTTTTCAATAGCACATCTTATTGAGTAAATAAAGCAAAAATCATCTCTATTTTTTATATTTATACAAGCTTTTTTATCTTTGATATTCTTTGGTAAATCGATGTATGATCCTGCATTCATCATTTCGTGTTTGTTAAGGCTCAAAACTAGTTGTTTACAACTTTTAAATGTCCATCCGGAACCTTTATTTGGATTATTCGTTTGTTCTCGATGTGTTAATTTATTAAATTGCTTAGTAATAAAGTCGTTTACGTCAAAGATTTCGTCTGCTTTGATAGTAAAATACATTAGACATGTTTGCGGTTCACCATTCACTAAAGTTCGTTCGTATTCACATTCCAAAGAGAGATAGCCCTTCATATTTTTAACATTTTCTTGAAATTTCTCGATTAAACTTTTAATTTCTGACCGCATAATTGAAAGATATTTGTAAATTGACATGGAATTGTCGTTCAAGTTTGTTAAAATGTATTGCTTGAAAAGACCGTGTATTGAGGATAAAACTTCTACATCAATGATATTTTCGGATTTTACTTTAAGAGTTTTATCAATTTCTTCGATCATTTCAGACTTGGTTTTATCGTTAGTACCGATAGCCAACTTTTCAGCTATTGAATGAAGTTTTTCATCATTAAATAGGTCGAGATTTTTCTTTTCAACTTTGAAATTTCTCTTTAATTCACGTAATTTCTCAATATTAAACATGTTTTCGTGATCGGCAATTTTATTTTCTCTAGCCCACTGTCTTAAATAATTTAGTTCATTATTGTAAATTTGCTTGTTTTTTTCATGACTTTTAGAATTATAATGGCGATCATAGTTTTTTCTTAAAATTTCTATTTTGCAGAACGGACATGATATTTTATCGCGCTCCATTTAGATAGAAAAATTTATTTAACTAAATGGTGCTTGTAAACCAACGATTGCGCCTCTCACGGCGTGATATCACTACGGATATGACGCAGGCGAAGCGATTATCGTGATGGTCGGTCTGTAGTAGCACACCTCGACTGTCATTGATACACATGAATTTTTTCTATTTAAATGGAGTTCTTGAAAGAGTTAAATGATATTGGAGAATGTAAGTTTAAAGAGTATAAGAAGTTAAATGAATTGGAAGAAAGGAAGAAACATAGAATCTTGAATTTTGGAGAAAATGAAAGATAAATTCGGGTTTACAATAATTGCCGAGTTGGAAGATTGTAAAGTACACTTGCCGAACAGATTTTTGACTGTTTTGGATGAGAAAAAGATTAAAGAATTAAACAAAAATGAAAAATTACACTTGATTGTTACTGGAAAGAAGACTATAAAAGATAAAGAAATTATAACAATTAACTTTGTAGAATAAAGTCTTAACTCTAAAACTTGCAGTCCCTCCCCACGTCATAGTACTGTTTTGATAACCATAGTTGGTGTCTTTCTTCATAGGAATCACATGGAATATTATCTACAGTAATACCTTTTGTTTCACACACAAAATGTGGCTATATTCTATAAGAAAAATTCTATAATGCTCTTTAATGAATTGTGTTGATAAATCTTGATACTCACAAAAATTTCTAAGAAATTCATCAATTAAGTCTTGATTATCTTGAAAGGACGTATAATATGGGAAAAATGTCATAAAAAAACGATGAAAACTCTCTGTTTGTTTATTTTTTACTTTCTTTTCAATATCTTTCGTAATTATATTAAATATGTAATCCCTTATTTTTTTCGTTTTTTGTGTGTACACGTGTGCAGTTTTCGTTCTTTCTGCAAAAGACTCTACAAGTTCTTTTAATTCTGTTTCATTTAAAGACGGTATCAACTGTTGTTGAGAATAAACCGGCAATTCACTGAATTCATCTTTGTTGCACTGTTTTAATGCTAGAAATTGTAGAGAGCTTGGTGAGTTCATGTTGTTTATTTAGTAGAAAAGTTTTTTATTAAAGTATGTTTTTAGTAAAAATGTTTTTATTTTATTAAGATAAATCCTTTATTCGTAGCAGATTTGACAACATTTTACAAAGCACAGCTTAAGAAAGTAGAAGCTCAGATTTGGTTAATTTTTCATTCCACAGAGTAATGTACCGATCGCTTTTGGAGACGAACGACTGTAGATTCGGTTAATTTTTCATTGAGATTTGCTGTGTTATTTCTCAGCTTCCTTTATGGTACATTGAACAGTATTTTACATTGCTTTTTTCGGTTGGCTCCGAAAGTGCGCCAGGAACCCCATATTACTATCTACTTATATACACATATAATGTATAATTTCGTTATTTTTACCAATGGTGCAGTCTAGCTTGTACAGCGGCTATCGGAAATTTATCGAATTAGGCAACGCCGAGCGTAGCTGTTGTTTGAATAGGTGACCAACCGCAAAGCGATCCTGTCCTTGTTGGCTTGCAAGCAGTTCACCTGAGCATCGTTTGATGGTGGGTTTAATCCTTAATTAAGGGGTTTTAAGCGATGATTATGGAAGGATCTATAATCCAGGGTTTAATTCACCTATAAGCCCTTGGCCATCAGTGTAAGTGCTAGCCCTATTTTTGAAATGACCGCACGGCATCTTGCGAACAAACTGCCTTATACACTTGATATTTTTCTTGAAGCTTCATTTCAACATAAATACCATGAGTTGTAAGATACCATCTCTTTTAACAATGGTCTTATGGATAATCAAATCGCAGAGTAAATAAATTTGTAAATAAACTGTACTCACTATACTTTAATAGCAAGTAGACATTACACCACGCTGGTAATTTACTTGGGGTGATTACTCGTATTACATTCTAAATACCATGTAATGTAAATTGAGTGCAGTTAATTGCCATTGAGTGTCGTGATCGTGATTTATTGCCCACATACGAGGCAAGTGAGATAATGACCGTAATTGCTGTGCGACATCGGACACTGCAAGCCTATACGTGTTTACATACACGAGCTACACGACCTCACACCTAAGTGATTTCTCGTGTACGATTAGGTAACTGGGAGTTAGTGTCTTGTTCAATTCTGTAGGTATTACAACGGATAATTTCGTGCAAAATGCTTTAGTTTGTTGTTAAATAGGTTGGAGTTTCAGCTAAATAATTTATAAATTTTTATAAGCATTTGCCTCTGATTGAAAAGTTAATTATTGTTTAACTCTTGGTATGCTAAAGTTTTAATTACATTACCAGCATTTTAAATGTTTTTAAACATTGACCAACAGATTTGAGAACAAATTGTAGAAATCTTTGTACTACCGATTACGATAACACATAATATAAAAAAGTAGTATCACGAGCTTCACATTACTTTGACAAATACTCATAAATACACACCCAAGTATAAATATCCAAATTGGTTTAAATTTAAGATAATTGTCAATTTTCCAAATTTCCATCTCTCTCACTAATGATAAAACACTTTCAAATTTCAATGTTCTAGTTGTATATTTACATGTTCTACTCACTTTATTATTTATTGTGTTTATTGTTCACTTATACTCTTAATTTATGCTTCCTGGAGATAAAATTCTGGTATAAAATTCAACAAAAATACAGAAGCTTCAGTCTGTATTTTTTTCATTTAAATAAGTGAAATATAAAATATAAGCAACGTAGTAACCTTTCATAAGTAATATATATATATATATATATATATATTATATATATATATATATATATATATATATATTTATATATATTTTGCCCTTTTACTATTTGTATATTTGGTAAAATCATATATATAATTGATAAATGATTTTTTCGAAATTTTTGTAAACCAAATTTATAGTAATAAACTTCATTTTTATCTTGTCGCGCCTTCATTAAAATAATAAAATAAAATTCTAAGAATATTAATTAAAGAAATACAAATTATAACTATATCTAATTCAATTACTAACTTTACAATTCTTTATCTAGTAATTTATTCTATAGTTTAATTAATTATTTATATTATTAATTATTATCGGTAGAGTTTTTATGACTATTTAATTATTTGACCATACATTTAATGTTTAATTGATTTGATGGAACCCTAGATGCATTGCTGTATGTGTAGTTTTCGTGAGCTGCCGCAATAGTTCTTTTCCCTATGTAAAATCACTAATAAGGTGTTATTTTTGTAAATTAATTATCAGTGTCATATCGATAACTAATTATTATAATAATAATTCGACACCCCGGGCAAACGTTACGCCAGTACCGTGAAGTTTAAACGCACTCAACAAGGCATTAAATCTCATCACCAGACAGACAGACAGACAGGCCATCATGTGTCAAGTGATGAGGTGCAACTTTACTGATATCTGATGTTAACGAACTTGGATAGTTTGCCCGCATGTTCTGAACACGCGCCAGGCTCGCCGACATCTAACTTATTAACATCAGGGCTACCAACTGATTTCTATTTCTGCCAGTTAGAGCTTCCTCTGATGTGGCCTTGTCATGAATTTGACTAAATAAACTTTCCAACTAACGTCTAACTTTCGACGGACAACTTATGTTATTTTCATGGCTCAGTTACATCAATGGCACTTTTAAATTTTAAGTGGTATAATATTTCGCAATACCCGGTTTTAGAATTCCATAACAATAAAGAAAGACATCTTAAATTCTACTTTGGTACATCCAATGTAATTAAAAACAAACAGATTTTAATGCTGTTTTTATCATGTTACGTTAATAGATTTCATAGCGTACTGCATAAAATAAATTACTTCAAATACATATTCGTAGTAGAGGGTTGACACGGACCAATCACACTAATCTTATTTTCTCCAAATTGTCCTCAAGAATTCGTGTCGGGATTCATGGACAATAATTAGGTCAGACACTTATTACATGATACCATGGCTTAAATTACCCTCACAATCCTCTGGAATAGTCAAAATACTATAATAAACACAATTATAAAATAAATATACCGAGTTTTTCATGATAGGTTTATTATGTTGACCTTAAAAATCTTATGTTTAATATTTTTTAAAAGTCTTTAAATCATAGACCGAGTCGAACATAAATATGAGACAAGAGGCAAAAACAACTATGGGTCAAGTATTGTTGTTTTTCATAATTCGCAATCACATATTAGTATTTAAACTGCTATAAATCCATTCTTTTAAATATACTTTATTTATTTAATGTGTTAAGTTCATACATTTCAAACTATTACACAAACGTCATCGGTCTATTTTGGTACGGGCTGCTCTAGTAGCTATCGTATTTGAGGTCGAATAAACTAACCTTGAGAATTGTTTGATCAAACTGTAAAATAAATCCATGGTCTCTTAAATCGAAATCGGTTCTAGTACGAATTCGTTACCTTTGCAGAAATTCTTTGGGTTTGATAACTAAAAACTATGGCTGAATTATGTAATAAAAATACCTCAATAGGAGCTACTGATCGGGAAAGATGTCAAGGCTAATATTTTAATACAAATGATCAATATTACAATAAATACCAGACATCAGAGTCTTGATATTTTTAGGTTAAGAGGGAAACTTCAGGCATTTTGCCGAACAAACTACGTGGCAGATAGAATTTAAAGTACAAGCAAACGTGGGAAATATTGTACAAAGGACGATGGAAATTTGAAAGGTTAACTAACATAAACGATGGAAGTTTGTATTGTATGTTTTTGTTCATTTAAATTAAGATACTTAATACACCTCTCATTACTCTTAAACCTACAAAAAACATTTGCTTTTGCTTCCAGAGTGACAGGATATTCAGGATGGGTAAGTTTGAGGGGGAGACTTTTAAGTGGAAAGTGTAATCTAGACAGAACTAAACCATCTTGAGGCTTTCATGCTCTAAGTTAGCAATAAACAGATACAACGGAATATCAAAGGATTCGGCATAAGGTTACAAAAACCTTTACTGAATTGATTGCAACTAAATTCATTGGAATTTTAACATTGTATACCCCTTATATTTTTTAGCCCCATTTATGCCTACGTACGTACATATATATATACGTCATTATATGAAGTAGATAAATTCCAACCACATTCCTATATAATAAAAATTGTCACAGAATATCAATGCTGTTTTCCCAAGGTATTTGACCTTTTGTTTCAAAAGCCTAATAATTATTTCTTTTGACAGAGTAACTTATTTGCCTGCGCTAAATTCTCTAGGACCTGTCCATAAACAGTTATCAAACAGACGGACAGATAGACAACTACATGATTTTAAGATGAATGTGCCGGATCCTTAAGAACTTGATGGTTCTATCAACTATGATAGGCAGTAGTCTTTCCTGAGTCAAACAGTCGAGAAACTGGAAACACAAACACGCTAGATTAGCAAACATTTACCTCTAACTTGTACTCTATGAGTCAAAAGGTCTAATATAATTACTATAACAATTGAATTGAATTTACACAAAAATTAAAGAAAATGCAAGTCTCATTTGCTATTTAAAAGTTTTTTTGACCTGTTATTGTCACTGAAAGGTTTCGTCTCCTACCCCTAAATATAAAAACAAGGTTCAAGATGAGGTTGGGTGCTATTTACTGTCAGTTGGAGTGGTGTGGACGATCCTCACTGTTTGCTTCAGCCGGTTATTGGCTCAGCGTCAATATGGGACACCCCTTTTCGATCAAACATTCTGGCTTGTTCTGCTAACAGATCCTGCTTTTCTGACCAACAAATCCTTGTCATCTTTCCTCTGGTTTTCTACGAATGAGTATTTTTGTAGTAGTGATCATTCTGGCAGTGTTTTGTAGGTTTTTGTGTTTTTAAATACTCATTTCGTGATTATTAGTTTATTGCTTATATTTGTGTGTATATAAATTATGAGAATGAAATTTTATTGTGCAAATGTAATAATAAATATATAACAAAAATGGTGTTAATTGGGTGATTTTATTTTTATAAAATATAATATTATAGCAATTCTAGACAATATTAAATTAATATATGATGATTACAACAAGGTAGTAAGGGCAATGTTGTCGCTCGTTATGCCGAATCCAGTTGCTTGGACCTTGCGTTGTAGAACAGTGTTGTCCTAGGCGGGATATCGTGATTGTTAATTAAGGTAAGTTGATGAATGATTGTAGTTAGTTTGAGAATATGTTTGTTGGTATATTACCTAAGGTTAAAACCATATTACATATCTTATAACATATTGGCTGTCATAAATGTTGTCATGTACAAACAGAGCCATTTACTCGGGGAAGTTGCAAAGTAAGAAATTATTGTATAACGTTAGATCTAACCTTCACTAAAAAAAAGAAAGTTTTGCAAACTAAATAAAACCAATAAAAGATAGTATTAGATTTAAGATAAAGATATTTAAATGTAATATTACTTAAGCTAGTAATTAAATGAACTCATTTTACAAATGTAATTCTTTGAACTTTATGTACTTGTTTTGAATTGAAATTATTTGGATAGCAATAACTTTTATTTATTTCGAAGAGGAGTTTTAATAAATTTAGTAGAAACAGAAGACCTGGAAGTAGGCATCAATAAGCTTTTCAATAAACATCTGAGTGAAGCTTGTAACTTGTAAAGTTAGTGTGGTTAAATTTTGTGAAAAAATATTAATAGCAAACTTTTACTATTCAATATGAAGACTTAAAAAGATTATATTAATTATCAAATTTAAAATTTATTTGTTATATAAATGAATTTTCTTTAATTTTGAAAACTTTTAAATTACACTTAACACAGAATTACGTACATACACATTTAATAGGTGTATTAATCTAAGATTTATTTGCTTTTAATGTAATTAAACAAATATTAACATTTTTAAAATTAATTCTCTTCAAATATAAATTGGTAATTAGTGTTGGAACACAGATTTGTCAAAATCAGTAAACTGAATAGTAATTGGCTTAGTGAATGGTGTGTGTATTAGAACTTTTAGATACATTGGTAAAATTCAAAATCCAAAGAGACATTATAGATAAATTGTAATACTGCAAAAAACTAAACTTTATTTCTAGTTACATTAAGTTAAATTCATGTTTTAACCAGGCGAAGTTCTATGACACAACTTGGTGGAGGCTTGCTTGCTCGCTCAGCGTTCACCCATCCAAGCAGCGGCCACCCTCGACGTTGCTTGATTCGGTTATCTTGGGATAACCCCCATACTCACTACTCTGTGCCATTGTAATATTGTCGTTTTCAAGGCTATAGACATCAAATAGGTGACAATAGTCGTAGTTAAAGTAAATTAGACAACTATAGATGTCAATAATCTATTTATATCTATTTACATTCATAGCTATACATTCAACGGAACTTGAAATTGAATTCTGGTTACTGAGGCAATTTTGAAATGTAAAAATCATACCGAACAACTATCCCATCCACTAGGCAAGCAAGATATGACATTGTTAATTATATGTTAAGAGAAGAGGACTTGTACTAGAGGAATAGTTATGATAGTGCTTCCTCACTCAATAGACCCGTTTAACCAATTATTTTATCATCAAAATGAATCGCGGCTGCGACATCAACTACTCACGACTGCGGATGTCACGCCTCACACCCGGCCGTTAAACTCTACATTAGAGCTTCATAGCATTCTTGAACCCATCACACGTCTCTTCCCATCAATGCTTGACGTGACACATCTTCATTCTAGGTGAGATAGACTTTTTAAGACCTCATACTTTAGAATATTGGTGAATATCAACAGTTATATCCATTGATTTTAAACATAGGAGGAGATTCCCTATCCCCGAGCGACCAAAGACGTCAGATTTTGGCCTAATTGTATTTTGCTCCCTTAAAGCTACAAATGAGTGAAGAAAGCATTGTATGAGTAATTTCAGGATCTATGGTGATGTATTAAGATAGACAAAACGTTTTCCAGTAACATTCATTAACCTTTTTGAAGTTGCTGACTACATGAAATGCATTGGTATCAGTTTTGTTCTACACGAACTTTCGATTATTTTCAGCACTAATCCGAATATCGATCCGGAATCCAAATAATCCTGAGCTTAATAAGAACGCGATCCTCAAGAATTTTATTCTATGTCAGATATTGTATTGTTATTTCGTACTTAATAAAAGGATATTCAGCTGTATTAACACATCAGTATAATATGCAGATGTTAAGAATCCTGCTATGAATACTAGAAAAATATTTAATGTTAAACGACCAAAATCGATCTTAAGGTTGACATAGTAATACTATATGGACCAAATCAATCCACCTAACTAAAAGCTACGGAATAGTGGACAAAACATCCACTACTGTTATAGTGCTATATCTGAAAAAAGGCGTCTGCGATACATTTCAATTGCCAGTGTGAATGATGAACTCCGGTACAAAAGCAGGCTACTATTGAGGTTTCCGGACCATGTGTTAGTGGTACGGATTGAAGAGACAGATATTCCACCGAATGTTAATAAAGGTCTTTGTAAATATGTGCAATCGCTCCTGGTGAAGTCCAT
>NW_025787073.1:0-14475 GCF_021130785.1 Homalodisca vitripennis
CACTAACATTAGCGTTTAATTGTTTTTCTCTCTCTCCTAGATGACAATGAAGAGTACCGAACATGCTATATCAGAGGCACGGCAGAATCTGCTCAGATGGCTGAAAGCATGTTACATGAAATAATTACAACGCAACCCCTCATTATAGTGTATGAAACTTGGGTTCCAGAGGTGAGTAAAATATGTGACATACACTCAATGCCAGAGGACTGTGTAATAATTAAGGACTAGACCATTTTACTTTCCACTCATGGTGATATTAATTTGCTACGTGCTTTGTTTAAGTTACCTATTTATACAATTTATTAACTGACAGTACAGTAGTTTTTATATTGGATATATGAAGCCATAATAAAACCAATGGTCACATATACTGCTCTAGTGTGGTGTCCGATAGGTAGAACTAAAAACAGCTGCCAAGAGGCTTTTACGGTTAGCTTGTGTTAGTACCACCAGGCCAAGAGCTCCTGTCAACTTTGGCTTTTTGAAGCGGTTCTGGGATATACACCTCTGGGACAGGAGGTGAAGAAGACAGCTGGATTAAGTGCAATAAAGCTTCTGAGTAAAAAGGGGGTTAATCCTACTTTCTCCGAAGGATACATGGTAATAATGCAGAATTCTCTGAGGCTGAAATTATAACCTACATATCAGAGATTATAGTTAATAAATACTCCTTTGACAAATCATATCTTGTCCCTAATGAAGATATAAATGGAGTAATAATGAGGGCCTACCCTACTAAAAGGCATCCTGAAGTATTACACAGATGGATCACACCTAGACTCAAGGGCAGGATTTTTGTATGTATGGGCCAGGAGCAAATTTTGCAGTACCACTGGGAAAACAGCCACAGTCTTCCAAATGGAAGTCATGGCAATAGAATAATGTGCCTGAAGGCTTCATACAAATGATGCCATAAGGAGTAGAATACTTAATACTTTCAGATGGTTAGGCAGCATTAAAGGCACTTGACGTCCTGCTCTTTTAATTCAAAAACAGTATGAAAAAGTAAGATGTACTAGGGGAACTGACAAAGAGGAGCAAAGTACTCGGTTGGGTGCCAGGCCACGAAGAGGGCATTGATATGATAAAGCATATACCCTCGTTAAAATATTTACAGAAACCCTTCTGGTAGGGCCAGAGCCAGTCTGTGGAGTAGTTTTTCTCCCATAGCATAGCTCTTTTAAAAGATTGGGAAAAGAGGATTAGATCCCTCTGATTAGATACACCTGGAGAAAGGCCTCTGGACTTAAACAATCTAAAATGTTTATCTCCTCTTATGCAAAAGTAGTCAGCTCTCCTTGAATGAAGGAGGATATACGACGGGTATTAGAGATGTTGACAGGACATGGCCCTCTTAGGAAACATCTGATGAAGGTGGGTCAAAGCCAGACTGATGAATGCAGACTTTGCTGAGAAGCAGAAGAAATCAGCACAACATATGTAGCTAAACTGTCCTATCATGTGTAAAATTAGGAAACAATTCCTAGGGGCGTTATCTTCTCAGCCGTAAGGATATCGGAGAATAGGAGCTCTCAGATTTTGAGGGCCTAAAACTTTAAGTAAGGGAGAGGCAAAGGTCATTTGATGCCTATGTGTGGAGGCTTATCTCTTTTCCTCTAGGCAAAAAGAAACAGTAGAGAAACTTACCTATTGCTTATATTAAGGGGATTTACATTTTACATTGTTAGCAACATGCACTGAGAAAATAGAATAGATTATCTAAATTCGTGTTCCATGCAAGACCCATCCTTCCCAGGTAAGCTGGCCATTAAACGATTCATAACTATACTTAATGTACAAGTCAAATATAAAATTTTAAACAGAATCCAACTGTTTAAAATGTAGTAACATACAAATACAATACCTTTACAATTGAATAACATAAAATTTGAAACAATTCATGAAAATAAATCCTAGTAAACATAGAAACATCAATCAAATAAAAAGTTAACAAAATAGAAGAACTATTTAAATTTTAACCAGTAGCTGGTAAGCTCAACAAAATTACGCACTGATTCATAAGCAAGAAGGCCACTACCATTGTAGGTGGACGCTGGACACGTTATATAATTACCCCAGGACTATCTGATGGCATCGATCTGAATTACCAAGGCGCTTTTAGCACCCTCTTGTTTGCCAGCTCACTGACCTCATATCCATCAACCATTACTTCAAATCAATCCCTGATAGCAGAGATCCGTAGTCAACTGCTTATACCCCATTATTAGCAGCTCCAAAGGCCCTGTAATAATTCTCTTATAGAATGGCCATATCCCTTTCGCACTCATTCACCAACATAAGGCTCATCCGAAATGGATCCTCCACCCCAGGGACGATCCTACTTGAGGAACTCACTGCACCCCTGTTCTTCAGACAGAATGGACTTAACAGTTCAATACAGCATAGTAGCCACCCCTAAACCCATCACTGTTATGCATACAAATTTAAAATATGAGATCCATTCTGGGGGCTCTGTGCCCAGACGACCTCAAAAATCAAACCACCAATCAACAAATCGAGTAAATTTTCTGCCTTCATAAAATTATTGGAAACTCTAATTTAGCAAACCACATCACTCAACTTTCCTCAGATCGTAGTTAGTAGTGAGTGTATCTAAATTACATCTAAGTGGTAAGCGGGGTCGTAAAGAAGAGCCTTCCTGCATCCTGAGGTTATAAGCAGGTCTGACACTGTAGCACCAGCCATATGCACTTGAAAACTCTTGCAGCAGCTGGCTATACTACTGAGGGAATGTCTACCAACCACCATTTTTTAACTATTTTTTAACTTGACCTCCTTATTAATCTAAATGAGGGAACTCTTAGCCACCTTATCACCCCTCAGGAGAAAATTAAGCCTGATGAGAATAAATATCCTCTGGGCGAAGTTCTGCCACGGCACTAAGAGACATCTGTCAAGCTTACAGATGTCAATAATCATTTATGCAGAGTCCTGCTCAGGTGTCTTGTTAATCTTGAACTCCATAAGCACACCAAGATTACAGTACTTCTCACCCTCTCTCAGGCACACCACTGATTTTATACTCAGTTGACAGGATTCTTTGTCTGACCGTGCAGTCAAAGTTAAGTTTAGGACACTTTCTTGCGTTAAACTTCAATCTAGCCGAGGCTGACATGTCATTGCCAATAGCTGTTTCATATTCACCTCATCGGATGCAATTAAAGAATTGTCATCACAATACACTGTAATAGGCACATCCAAAATCACAGAGTCTGTAACCACACCAAGGAGCCAAACTGGGTGCCACCCTTATTACTGGTTCCATGGCAAGGTTAAAAACAATAGGACTGATTGTTCTTCATCCCAGAAGCCAATGGAAAACGATCAGTAAGGTCATTAAACGTACGCACCCTTGTTGGCTCCAACACAACTTGACCTCTCAGTTATTTGTGCCCCACCCCGACCATAACCAAGAGCAGGTCCCATGCTGTCATCCAGAGCAATTTGGTGCTTCTTCTTAGAAATGAGTGTCTTAGTCCACCCCTTAACAGCTTTCTCAGTGGCATCAAATGCCACCACATCTGCATTGCTGTATAGCCAAAGAACCAGAGCCAGATTAGGGCTCTCAAAAGGAGTATACAGACTTGGGAGAAGATTATCCCCATCAAGACACTCAGCTCTGCGTAACATCTCACCTTTAGTGTCGTGCTTAGAACTCAGCTGAATCTCCCTGTCACTTTCCCCTCCCATGAATCAACCGCCCCTGCCGCTGCAGGACGAACTACTCCCAACAGAATGGAATCTCGCACAACTTTATCACCAGCAGTTCTTGTCACACTCCATTGTTCCAATAACTTTAATTTCCAGGCCATGTATGCAGCTCCTTGTCGAGCCCTCTGGGCTTTGTGGGTCATAGGAATGGAAGTAACAGGATCAAGAGAACTCTACAATGTTGGAAACATCTGGGATTGTTCCAATGCTAGGTCCACCACTCCAAAATTCTGCTATGAGCTCACCAATATCTTCCACTAACTTCACCAGACCATTGATCTGGTGGTGCACAGGAACAAATGCTGCAGTCGGAAGATCACCATCCAACCCTCCAACCTCACCTCAGGTAGCAGCACAATGACAGGAGGAATCGGCACAAGGTCCATAGTGGCCTCTTCATGAGGCTGACTAAGAGCACTACTTCTCAAACAAGGGAAGCAGGTCCAATAAGAGTCGACTCGACAAAATAAGCTTGCCGGATATCAGCAACCATACTCCGCTCCAACACAAGGACCACCAGTCAGGCTCATGGGCGAAGGCATGAGCAGCAAATGAGAGCTGCTCTCACTCAATAAAGTCCTGGGACATGAATGTCAATGAGATGCTTATTGTCCTTAGCAGTCGGGAGCTGGGTCCCACACAGTCAACATTCAAACCTATAACTGCTCCCATGTGCATTCCTATAGTGCTTGGTCAGGTCATACAACAGTTAATATTCTGCCTCCCTCCCTGTACCTCTTACCAGGTACAACATAGCAATCATCACAGCAAAACGTTGTGGGAATGGAAAGGAAATAATAAATTCTGTTATCAACATCTAGTCTTTAAGAAAAATAAAGTAACAATATATACAAATAATGAATATTGATTAAAAAAATAAAATGTATTATACCATAACAAATCAAAGCTCATGGGGCATTCATATTGTTTGATAATTATCCACAAGATTGCAGCGCCAACTAGCAGTTTTCTGATAGTGTAAACAACTGTCACCATAAAAACTAGTATTGAACAATATATCTTGAGTGTTGTGGTAAAATGTTGATTAAGAAACATATAGTTTTCAAAAGTAGCCTATGTCAACTACATGCTGTAAATCAATTATTAACTTTTAATGTTATTAAAAGCCATATTATCTATTGTAATTTTAAAATGTTTGTTTCAGAAAGCAGTAGGACGTATTATTGGAAAGAAATGGAGAAAATATTAGATCAATTTCAAGAGCTTCAAATACTAAAATCAACGTGGATAGTGTATCTTCTAATAAAAGAGGTAAATATAATCACTACAATAGGGGCTACGAAAGAGTGCAGTGGGCACAACATGCCACCTGGCACAGCACATTGCTGCAGACACAGACAGTTGTTATAATGTACTGTACAAATCTCAAATTAACATAGTTAATTACTTTAACTGTTCCAAGGTCACGTATCAAATAAGCTCCTCCCACAACTGCACTCTCTTATGGTCCGTACTGTATGTATCTTTACATTTCACTATTTAATTCTATAATGATCCTATTTGTTTACAAGATGTTTCAATAAATCCATGCAAAGTAAAAGGCATGAGACCACTGGTGCTTATCAAAGTTATTTTAGATTTTTTTTATTCTCTTAAAGAAAGCTTCAGTTCTAAACTATTGTATTCTCAATATGTAAACATATTTTTACTTAACACTAATTTTTGTGACATCCCAGGATTTCAACTTATAATATGTCATGTAGGGGGTTACGGCTTTATCGACTGTGTGAATGTTGAATTTAGTTCCACGTCATCTTCCTCTTATTGCAGTATCTGTAATTTGACGTCTTAAAGTTTGAGTCCTGAAATCTGTAGTGATGTTCATCTGAAGAGGTCCAAAAACGTCGGTGACAAAAAAGCTCAAAATGAACTCTTAATATCGTTTCGACATCAAAGACACCTAGACTACAAAATATAGTGTAATGTAGGTGAAGAGTTGTTCTCATTGTCTCATCAGGTACATAACTGAGTGCACTACGATGTTTTAGACACGATCCAAGAGAAAGGTGGAGCGGCTGAGTTTTCTACACATAACGTAGCTATGGTGGAAAGGGTTAATTCAATGTGAATGTTGATTTTACTCTAGTTCACCTTCCTCTTAGTGGAACGTCTAGAATTTCAGAATGTCACAGACTTGATTCCTAGAATCAGGAGTCATGTTTGACTAAATATATCCTAAAAAAGTCACAGCACATTGACATATCACTGGCGGCCTTCTATAAAGCCAGTCACAATAAAAATTTTTTTATGTAATCTATTAAAACATTTTTTTTTTTAATTTTAAATTACTTAAAACTACATATATATATGTTTTTGTTGATAGTATATATCTATACGAGTAATTTGGTGCAAACTTTTAGGTCATTCTCTAATTTTTATGAAAAGTTATAAATTTTAATCTAAGAGACTGCAAAATCGCCAATTTTAGCCTGGCACTTTTGACTAGTCACAAGCGGATATGATATGTGAAAAAAATTTGCAACATCTCATATTTGGTCCTGGCCCTGAAAGGGTTAAAAGAGTTATAAGCAAATGGCTTAAAGAAAAGGCATTTTACCCTGTGAATGAATATTTGGCCTGTGATATTAGTTCCTTAAGTTTTTAATTTTATCTAGTCAAATTTTAACTGTTGTTTTATACTTTTATATTTTAAGTTTTAACCACCTGATTTACATATTTTAATGATTTATATTGTTACATTTTTCATTCAGTTTTAAGGGGAGTCGGAATGCAAAAAAAAATTATACAATTTTTTTTTATTTTTTAATTTGATTTTGTTAGTTTATTTCCCTTTAAAAAAATATAACTCTCACACTTGTATCTTATTCCTAAGTTTCAAAATTAAATAAAAACTAGAGGTATGTAAGCTGTTTTTGGTCGGAACACCGTTGCTCAAAATGTACGGTACACTAAATATCTCGGGGACGGTGACAGTAAGGGATGTCAAATAGTGAATGAGGCTAAGCCATGTGGGGAAGATGTCACAATAGAAAAGTTTGAATGTATAGGCCATATACAGAAGAGGATGGGATCAAGGCTGCGAGAGTTGAAGAGAAAGACAAAAGGGAAAAAATTAGGTGACGGTAAGGTGCTTAGGGGAAAGAAAAAGACTAACAGACGCCCAAATAGACATATTACAAACATATTATGCCCTTGCAAAAAGAAGATGTGTAAAGAATGTAGAAGAAATGAAGAAAAATATTTGGGCCACCTACTTTCATAAACTCTCCACTAATGAAAATCCTCAACACGGTTTGTGTCCGAAAGGCGCAGACTCGTGGTGTGGTTATGAGAAGGCTAAGGCTCAAGGTACAGTTTATGACCACAAAGATAGCCTACCTCAAGAGATAATGTTAGAAATAAAATACATCTACAGGGCACTAACAAATTCTGAGTTGTTAAAAAAATGTTTACACGGACATACGCAGAATCCAAACGAGAGCTTCAACAATGTGTTATGGGTCTTCGTAAGGCTGGATACGTTGAAACTTGGTGTATATGATGCTGTCATTTCATTCAATGATGGAAATAGTGGCAAACTTGAAGTTTTCCAGAAGCTTGGACTAAGTTTATGTGATAGGTCAGTGAGTGCTTTGCGCGGAATTGATGAATTGCGACAGAGGAAAAGTGAGAAAGCTGCGGAAGGAATAACGAAAGAAGCCAGACAAGAAAGAAGAAAAAGAAGAATGGTTCAAAATGAAAAGGATGATGAAGCAGATGGACCCCAGTATGGCCCAGGACTTTTCTAAGGTAGGCCTAGAGCCTCATTTTGTCTTGTTTTCACAATAAATGCGATTTCCGGAAAGTTAGCCTTTTTCTCATAAAGGTACATTTTTCTCAGGAAGTATTCAAGATACAGTACTGAAATTTTTCCCACATAATCTATAGGCTATTGCCAACAATCAGACCCAATTTCATGCAATTTGCAATCTTAGTTTTGCTGCTATAAAAATTTTACCAAACGCTTACGTGATTTTTTAAATTGATTTGGAAAAAAATTTTTTTTACTAGGAAAAACTTTTTGGAAAATTATCCAAGTTGGGTCTGATTACACAAAATAAGGTAATAAACAAATGTTGAAAAAATTATGACTGTAGCCTAAGTACTTTCTGAGAAAAATGTACCTTTGTTAACATGGGGAATATGGGCGTTCCGACTCCCCTTTTGTATTATGTTCTTTGTGTTTCTTGTTCAATTTGTGTTTTAGATTTTTTATCATAAAATGCTTTCCATTATTTCTTAAATAATTTCCTACAACCACTCTCTATTTATACCAGATGGTAGTTTTGTAAGTTCTTATGTCTTATACAATGTTTCTGTTAGTTTTAAAAATAAGTCTCTAGTTCATAAATTATTATTTGTTAAGTATTACTGCCCAATAGTTTGACGAAGTCTATTGTAACTTGTTATGTTGCTTAATGACTAATAAAGACATCTTGAATCTTGACATTATTATATTTGGCAAGGTTTATTAATTTTTTTAAATGATCCTCCCATTGTATAATGATGCGTGTGGTAAAAAATAAAAGTATCTAGATATTGTTAAGTTGTATTGGTAATATTTTGTTCAGTTTTGTAGTATACAGAAACAATAGTATTCTATGTTCAGAGCATCCAAGTTTGTTTGTTTGCCTTAAATGTGTTCAAAGCGTCCATATTTTTTGCCTTATTCAACATTGTCATCCAGATTTGTCGATATGTAAAAATAGCATTATTCAGGTTTGTAACTGACTAAATAGTTCACTATCCCTATACCCCACATATACCTCATGTTCCTTTATCCAATATCTAAAATATGTATTGAAAAATAAATAAAACTTCCCACTAATTGAAATCACACTTTCAGGAGAAGCAAATGAGGTAAGAGTTGTGATCAAGGGCACCTCTGAGATGATTGCTGTTGCTCGCTCTCTGATACAAGAAAAAGTGGATGAAGATGTAGAAGTGAGGAGAAAGATGGAACTCTGTCAGTCCAGTAGATCTCCCAGGAACAAGCCTAAGTTCAAGTGTGAATTCTTCACTAACAAACAGTGTATGTCGCATATTATTCATTTTACTTTATAGTAGACTTACAAAAAATTTGTATTATTTGATTGTGAAATCATTGCCTGTTTAACCAAAGTCTCGCATATCGCACCACTGTTGTTCCATTAAGCGACCAGTGATCCATCATTGTGGTTCACTTTTTAAGTTTTACAGTCCAATTACAATTATGCTACACTTATAAAATATATAATTATTCTCAGTTAGTTATTTTTTGGAGCTACTAATATCAACTGTAGACACAAGTAGTGACACAATTTTTTAGAATCGGGCAGGCTTTATTCTTACTTAGAAATAACACAAGAATCGGTATCAGATTTAGAATCAAGAACCAATTTTGGGACTGGAATTGAATCTTTTAGGTATCAATAAATTTGTAAAGAAAACCATTACTATAGTGAAATATAATTCTCTATTGTAACTCATTACATGTAATCACTTGAGTATTCTATTCAGGTGGTCTTTAGTTTCCCATTAGTTGTCCTCATCTTTAACAGTTTGTTTGAATTATTATCTCTTTGTCATCTAAATTTAAAAAAGATTTGTTTATCAGTAGTATAACTTTTTAGTCTTCCAACAATTCATATGAATTATTTTAATAATGTCTTAACGTTTGGTGGTTTATCAAATTTCAAAATGTTGTGTTTAAATCAGTATGCAAAAATCAAATTCTATGTTTTGCTTGAAAAATCACTAGTTCAGATTTGATCGGCCACTAAAGGAAATAAAATAATAAAATTGTGATAAAAAAGCAGTTTATCAGTGAGAAAAACATGTTCATTAGTTTTATAGAAACAAAGTAAGATGTCCTATAGAATAAGCACACCTCCACTCTGTAGTGTATTTAGTGTGAGAAGTACTAAGTTGGTAGGTATCCATAGTGATATTTAATGTCTGCACCAGTGATGTTGGCAGTATGTATTGTCAGGCGATGTAACATACGATGTGGTCTAAAAGAATAAAGAATGCTCATAGGCTGCTCTCCTGTGACGTCACATCACGCCACTACCCTACAACCAAACGTTCCAAGCTGGCCAGCCAGCAGTCCACCCGGAGTCCACCACCAGACACCGTCATGTAACCTCCGCGTCCCTTCCGTTCCTTTAACGAGCGGTCCTAGAGCAATGTTACTCTAAATGTGTAGTTTAATTATTCTTCCCGACCCCTAGAGAGTACAGTGTCGACCCGCATACATTACAGTGGCGACGAGGAAAACAACTGCAACAGTGGAACGTCGCTTACAGTGGCGACGAGGGAAAACAACTGCAACAGTGAATTACAGTGATTTAGTGCGGAAGGGCAACAAGCGTAATGAACACGTGCAAATAACAACGAATGTGCAGGGACATTCGGGACATTGAAAACAGTGAATTACAGTGATTTAGTGCGGAAGGGCAACTATCGTAATGAACACGTGCAAATAACCGCGAATTGTGCAAGGACATTCCGGACATTCCAACGGTCGGGAGTAGTAAGGTACGCCGATCGATATAAACTATTCTTGGTGTAAGCAGCGCACAAGCTGATTTTAATCGTTGCAATTAATGCCGTTAGACGATTATTTTTACCGGGGACATTTTAAACAGTTATTACGGAGTGTACAAGAAAAACAAAAATGGCAACTATCGGGTCTATGGGTTATTTTGATAGTGCGGAAGAATCGTGGCAGTCTTATATAGAGAGATTTGAGGTTTTTTATTGATTGTAATGATATCGATAATTCAAAGAAACTAAGCACTTTGTTGACAGTTATGGGTGTAAGGACCTATACGTTACTGAAAGACTTAATTACACCAGACAAAACCGTCTGACAAGTCCGTACAAGGAAATTGTGGACACTATAGCGAATCATCTGCATCCCAAGCCTTCTTTTATCACGGAAAGATTTAAATTTAGTAGGCGGAATCAATTGGATCATGAAACGGTTAGCGATTATATTGTGCATTTAAAACAGTTATCTAAGTATTGTGAATTTGGTGATAAATTGCCAGACTACTTAAGGGACAAGATTAGTCGCGGGTCTGCGAGACCAACAGATACAGAAAAGACTTCTCGGGGAGGAGAACCTCACTTATGAAAAAAGCCGTGCAACTAGCTACTGCAATGGAATTTGCTGAGAAGGGGGCGGCCCAGATGGACAACTTGCAGGAAGGACGTATTCACCGGATTGCAGAGCAGCGGGTCGATACCGAAAAGGACACAGGCGAGCGAGCATCGCAGCGAGACGGTCATCGGACGGCGGGGAAGGCGCTGGGAGACATCACCTGCTATTGTTGCGGCAAGCGAGGATCACACACAGCATCGCAATGTCGGTTTCGTGAGTACACGTGTAATCATTGCAAAAAGAAGGGACACCTTGAAAGAGTTTGTAGATCGAAAAATTATGTTAACAAACCTAATGAGAACAAACCAAATGTTTTTACAAATAGGTCTAAGGAGCCTTCAGCTAAAGGGGAAACAGTTTTACAGCAATAAAAAGCAATATGTTTATAAAGGTAGGCAGCACTATGTAGAGGAAAGTAAAGAATCAGCAGAGTCCGGTTCAGATAATCACTGGAAACATAAAGACAATGACGATGTGTATGGACATTTCCAATCTATTTACGGTTAAAGAAATAGAAACTAAGATTAATAAAAATTGAGCCAATAACGGTACAATTATTAGTGGAAAGTAAGGAAATTGTATTTGAAGTCGATAGTGGAGCTTGTGTTTCAGTTATGTCAGAAAAAGATTGTAAGACTAAGTTAGGAAATATAAACATGTATCCAACTAGCTTAGTATTAAGTTCATATAACACATGAAAAGATCAGGCCTTTAGGTAAGGTTATGGTCAATGTACAACATAAAGGTAAAGAGAAACAATTAGCTTTATACATCGTAGCTAATGGGGCTAATCCCTTGTTAGGGCGTGATTGGATGCAAGCATTAGATTTAACAGTTAGAGTGCCTAGTAATGTAAAACAATGTACAGTCAGCTGATCGCACGAGCATGGTGGGGGTTGTGCCAACTGCAGGCGGCAGCGCGGCAGACGCATGCACGCCTGTCAGTGGAAGCCACAACACACTTGTAGAGGTAAAACAAACAAACATCTGTCAATCCGTCTGTTGTCAACAACAACAAACAAGTAGAATTTACTGTACAATGAGTTTCCAAATGTATTTACGGATAAGTTGGGATGTTTCAAGGGTGCACCAGTTAAATTAAAGTTAAAAGAAAATGTAGTAGTACCCAAAAATACTTTAAAACCTAGGACGTTACCTTTTACACTTAAAGGAAAAGTAGAAGCCGAGCTGACTAGACTAGAACAAGAGAACGTTATTTCACCAGTAGATACCAGTGAATGGGGGACTCCCATTGTACCAATTATTAAGGCTAATGGGAAAATAAGAATTTGTGGGGATTATAAAATAACTGTAAATCCTTTCTTGGAGGTAGACCGACACCCTGTTACCGAAAATTGAAGAAATATTTGCCAGCCTACAAAACGGAGAAAAAATTCTCTAAAATAGATTTATCTTCAGCTTATCAGCAGCTTAAAACTAGATGTAGATAGTCAAACGTATTGTACAATTAGCACACACAAAGGATTGTATGCTTACAATCGCCTATGTTTTGGTATCAGTTCAGCACCGGGGAATATTCCAGAGAATAATAGAACGAACATTACAAGGTATCCCGGGGTAGGTAACTGTATTTTTAGATGACATTCTAGTAACAGGTAAAAACAATGAGGAACACATGCATAGCACTTAGACTAGTGTGTCAAAGACTTGAAGACAATGGGTTCACAGTGAGCAAGAACAAATGTAAATTTTTCTGTGACAGTTTAGAATATTTAGGTTTTGTTATCAGTAAACAAGGGTTGCATACCGCACCTAGTAAGGTTGAAGCAATTGTCAAGGCACCCTGAACCTCAAAATGTGACACAGCTTAAAGCCTTCCTTGGTCTTGTTAATTACTATTCATGTTTCATTCCTAGGATATCCACTATTTTAACCCCAATGTATCAGTTGTTAAGAAAGGATACCGATTTTGTATTTAATTTAGCATGTAAGAAGCACTACAAGAGATTAAGCAAAAGTTAATCTCTGCTGAAGTTTTAGCGCATTATGATCCTGCATTACCACTAGTGGTAGCCAGTGATGCTAGTCCATATGGCATTGCAATCAGTTTTGAGTCAGATTCAATACGACGGTACAGAAAGACCTATATCATTCGCAAGTAGAGTGTTAAATAGCGCTGAGAAAAACTATTCACAAATAGATAAGGAAGCATTAAGCATTGTATTTGGTGTTAAGAAATTTAGTCAATATTTATATGGTACACAGTTTTTGTTAAAGACTGATCATAAGCCTTATTAGTGGCTATTTTTGGACCAAAGGAAAGAGGTTACCTGCTTTCCGCAAGGCCAGTAGGTTACAAACGATACGCTTTGTTTTTAAGTGGGTTTCCAATATGAGATTGGTGTATGTTAAGTCCCAAAACCATGGGCAATGCCGATGGGTTTAATCTAGACATTAACCTGGTAAATAGTTGGAGATTAAAGATGAAATCTCCGGATGATGACCTTAATATATAATGTCATAGGTACCTATTTGCAAGTGTTTAGCTCGAAAATGGGACATATCCATTAAGCTATGTAGACATAAATAAGAGAATCAATGGTAGATAGTGAAAATCAAAAAGGTAATATCCTATGTTAGAATTAGGGTTAGGCCTATTGTAAACTGAACCAGATTCTAAAGCCATTTGAATAATTAGACAGTCGGAATTAACCTTGGAGCAAGGGAATCCTAATGTGGGGGCGTGTAACAAGGGGTGGTAATACCTAAAAGGTTCAGAATTAAACATTCTGAAAACGAATTGCATACTTCAACACATAGGTATTGTATTCGAGCATGAAGGCATTTAGGCCTGCCCCTCCCCCGCCGCGCATCCTATCGCCGTATGGTGGGCCATAATATCGACCGGGACATACGAAGCAACTAGCTTAACATGCTGTATGCCAGGCCTGTTTTGGAGCCAGGAACGAGCCAAAACCGCCCAAGGCTTTCAACTGCCGATCATTTGGTGGAATGTTCCGGAACGAGTTTGGTCTCGAATTCCATATTTGATTTTTTTTTTCGGACCCTTTTCAGTCCAAGTTATTTTTGGGGTGTGTAAAAGAATGCCGTATCTCTAAGTGGCCAGAGGTTGTTTGCCCGTTGCTTTTCAACGGCCAGGCTGTTCACACGATTGGTGAAATTAAGGGAATTATTTAGTAGGTATGATGGTTATTGTAGACCACAGTAGTGTTCCGACAACGGAACCACCTTTTACCCAAGTCAAGAGTTTAATAAGAAATTTTTGATGTCAAATGGTATCAAAACACACGTTTTCACCACCATACCCACCCAGAAACCAATGGTTTGGCAGAAAACGGGTCAGTCAGAACTATTAAAAAATAAATTGAAAAACAGCTCTTCATAATTCCAAGGGATTTAGAATTAGCTTTGAGTAACTTCCTGTCTCACATTATAGAAATACAGTGCACTTCTACCTACCAATCTATCGCCAGCTTCAATTAATGTTTGGGCAGCAGATCGCTAAAGTCTAGGGTTAGATGTTAAGTTTCGGCCAAACGAGATCCAAATGTTAAAGCAATTATTGTCAGATAATCAAGAGAAAAAACAAC
>NW_025787074.1:0-14533 GCF_021130785.1 Homalodisca vitripennis
CCTTGAGATACCGCGCATATTTTACTCCTAATACAAACTTTCACTCTGTCTGACTTAAGAAAAATGGTGGGTTTTAGTCGAGATGTTCATTCAAACCCAATTATGTCAATCTTTTAAAAGTTTTTTTTTTATTTCGTAAGAAAAAGTAATTATTTTGTTACTAAAAAAACATTCAGCAAATGACTTAGCTTTATCTCACAACTAACAGTTATTTATCAAAATATCGATATTGTTTTTTTTGAAGAAAAAAATATATTTTTAAACTCAAACAATCCACACTCAATTTATTGTTCTTTTATATTAACCTTGAGCTGTTTTTTAGGGGTCGGAAACTTCATGGTACTGTATAACCGTGATTTGAGTTTTGGACGTTGTTGGCTAGTAGGCCTAAATGATCTCAGATCAGGCATAGATAATAAGAACGAGAGATCGCCATACAAGATAATTATCAAATGTGTTTATAATATTTACTGAACAACGCATAAAGATCCATAGGATTATATGGTGACTACAGTTATAACTGAGCTCTAACATAATATTTTCGACATTTAACCGAATATAAGAACAAACTAAGTGTAAAAAAAAGTTTAGTTTTACTTTCAAAAGGTTTAATTTGTGGATTTTTTAGATGGCAAAAAATATGTAATTATATCGTTTTTTTAAAACAGGATTTGTTACACGTAAAGCTAATTTAAAAATTATATACCAAAACGGGAACTAAATATATGATGGAATACACTAATGATTATTGGGGGGCCTTCTTTTGGCATCACTAACACATATATTTTATGACAAATTGGTTTAGTTTTTCTTTGTTTAAATTACATATTAATTGTACCAAAATTAATACCTCAATTTATTTAACTATTACTGCACTGTTGTATCTAAAGCCATGCATTATTATTTATAAGCGCCTAAATTATAAATAATATTCCTAGGAATAATGCTAATGGTAAAAGGATAGGATGACACAACTATGATCATTAATGCAGCTGAACGAAATTAACAAATACAAGTCAAACCGCTTTGACATACCACTGCACCCAACTCTACATTGCAGATCGAACCGCGGGACGTGAATTGTACGAGATTACACTGTTTTGACCCCAAAAAACTAAAATAAGCGCTTTGTAAGACAATCGGCTTTCCTGGAATATTCCCTTATAGCATTTGTTCCTCGCTTTGATGGAGCCAATTCTATGAATGTATCTTTGTCAGCAAAAATTGCAATCTCTCTTTTATGTCCACAAATTATTAAATGTTCAACTCAGATGATATTAAATAATGAAGTTTTTACTAAAGGATAATTTTGTGGATAGGAACGATATAATAATATTTATCGTTGCTTATCGTTGTTCAGTAATAACTCATACAATATGTTTACTCAGTTTGTAATTCCTTAAAAACATGAAAATACCCCGAAACTGCTACGTATAGTATACTTTCTTAAACATTCTGAAACCTTAAGTACGTATCAATTAAAGGTTAAAGCATAAGAATAATCTCGATCTTTAATACCATTCTTCCTGAATATAAAATATTCCATGATTTAAAAATGGTTATTCTCCTATAGCTGATGTTTACCAGATGTATACGTTTGTATACTATAGTGTTTAAACTATTCTTGTAAAAACATGTTGGAATGGAACCCTTGATTGCTCATTGGCTTTAATACGTATACATTCAACATGTTTATTTTATCTCTGGGAGCGAAGCAACTTTGAAAGTACGGAAGAATATGTAACAGAGTTTTAGCTGCCCAACACCAATATGTAACTGATATTAACTCTCTTCCTGACGTACGGCCTTATGAATTTTAAGAGGATTTAATAAATCTTTTGCAATTTTTAATATTTTTCATAAAAATTGGGAAAAATTTTAAGGAGAAAAGAGTCATATTGAATTGCTTTTCACCCCACATAAAGACTGCACAGAAGAGGGAATCTGTATAACCTTTGGTAACTGAAACGTCTTATTTAAATAATATATTTTGAGACAAAATCGGAGGGAATCTAAGCATTATTTCTTGTGGAAATCATATCATTCCCACCAACAAGAAATTTTATATATTCAGTTTCAATTAATATAAAATATATTACTCTTTTGGATGTTGTATTTGTTATGAGTTTAGGACTAGATCTGCCTAACGGCCCGTGCACACGAGGCTGATATACAGCTGCTGATTTGCCAGCGCTAATAACTAAGCGCCATGTGAATGCTCCACCAGCGTCAAAGGCAACTAAGTTCGCTGGTATTTATTCGCGCGCTGGCAGCTTTAAACAAGTTGAATATTACCAGCGCGAATGGGGAGGAAGGATTAGGTCACGTGAATCACAAAAGGCTGGTAATTCAGCTCATCTCCAGCGTCGGTTGAACGAAACAAGGTGAATGTTGCTATCAGCTGGCGTGGTATATTTCGGTAAAGTAACTGCTACTACTTTACCTTTACCTTTCAGTTTGTACGTCATTAACTCGCAAAATTCCTGAGCTTAAGTGAAATGTTGATTCTGTTACTTAAGTTTTTGACCCTTTTTTAAAAACTTTACTCTTGTTAGTGGAGAGCCATCCAGATGAAAATTACAATCAAAGAGGAGCCAGGCGAAGTAGCGTTGAGAGGAAGTTAGGTTCCCACGTGAATCCGAAGGTTTGGTCCTATCAATAAAGACCAGCTTAAAATTAAAAATTAAGTCTTTCAAAGTACTCGTACATAGTGGAGTTGAATAAAGTAAAAAAAATCAATAAAAAGTGGTGCTGGTGATGAAGATATTTACAAACCAAAACTTGGTTGGTTCTCAGTTGCCGATAGTTTTTGGGGGACCTATATGATGGGAAGAGACTCATCTTCAAATTTGGTAACGTGCTCACATTTTATTATTTATATGGTTAATTTGTTTTAAAAAATAGTTATTCCACTTAACCATTTAAAAAAAGTCACAAAATTATTGTGGAAACAGAAATGACTCATTGATTTTTATAACTATTTTATTTAGAATAACAATAAACATAGTATACAATTAAATCATGCAATTTGGTGGTGAGGGCCTCCAAGTTACTTGATGAAACTATGGCTTTTCCAAATGCATACTTTGCATTTGGTCTATTGGTAACTGCACATTCTTTCATACCCGATTGTGCGTATCTATTCCGAACTCGTTTTAACTTCTTGACTGTAATTCTTTGCCGAAGATATCATCTTAGCACTTAGCACTGGCAGTAATTTCCTCTCCCCAGGTGCCAAGGTATTACTCTCACCGATGTTGCAATCTTTTAAATCCACAGCAGACGGAGGAAAGTATGTCCTTCCAGCGGTACTTCTAAGCCAATTGTGCAGGGCGCATGCAGCTTTTACCAAAAGACTGTCCTGTATGTGTCGCTGATATTCCTATCGATGTGTGCCTGAACAAAAAAGATAGCTTACGTTACTTTAATGAATGCTGTCCAGTACGTTGGTATATTGCTTGAAGGACATCAGGTAACTCATTAAGGAATATAGTTGTTGACAGGTTACTCGAAATAAATACTGCAATGAGGAAATGAGTCTCCCGTTGCTAATAATATGCTTAGCGTTATTTTGAAGTTTCGTTTGGTTGGAGGAAAAATAGAAGCTAGTAAAGTGGAAGCCTATAAAGGTCCTTTCTCATGGACAGTATCTCTTTTTGTGATAAACGGCGAAGACTAATTCCAAATTTTAAACTTGTCATTCGCAATAAACTTAAAATATTCAGTGGACATTCTCTTCTGCTAGTTTTCTTTACAGTGTGTTAGAAGCTTAGCAGCGAGTTTAGAAGTTTATGGAAGTTCTTCACGCCTATTTTTCACTTTCTAATCCACAACGTACGTTTTTTTTTACTCGCGCTCACATAGTTCCTTTCACTCCCATCCTTATAACTTGCCTCAGCATATTTCGCTTTTATCCCCAGTAGATGACATTTTGTTTAGATGAAACAAAACTACTTCAATCTGTTTTTAATTATTGCCGACACCGTCTCAATTGGCCACACTAAGCGCTAATAACCAGACAAGTGTGAATGGTATTTCTCTGCTGATACATAGCGCTGGTGATTAAGTAGCTGATATCAGCAGCTGGCAAATAAAGGCCACGTGTTGAAACGGGCTTTAAGTGCTATGTGAATTTAAATTTCTAAATGTATGTAGCAAAATAATTGATAAACACTTTTTTTATTCTCTTTAGTTACATTCCCTGTATATGTACTAATATACGATTAACAGAATTCTTTCAAATGATTATTCTAAGTATTTCGTGTATTAATACAGTAAGTGATGAATGTACTTTTCAAATTATTTAGTGGACAATATATTGTCAATTTTCAAAAACTGGTAATATCTCTCAATCCAGTTAAATGTTAAACTCAATTCCTAAGTGTTGATGCCAATTTAAATTTCTCTGAAAGATGTTTAAAGAAAAACAACTTTATTTATTGAGCACAGTCTGCTGCAAAATTTCCCATTCATTATTGGCTATCACCGGAGTTCCATTGTGGCAAACCGACATAAATTTCGTGAATATAATGTGTTGCTATATGTGGCGCAGTAACACCAGTGGGTAGTAAAACGTCGGGCATTTACTCACTAGGGGACATTCTTTATTTGCTTCCTGATGATCTGAAACTAAACAAATTGAAGGTTATGGATTGTGTATCTGTAGTGTATTCATAATTGTGATCTTATGTCAATGGGTTACTCGTTAATACATTTATATCTTAGAATTTTATCAAAAGACAATATAATTATAACGTATTTCTTAACCGTAATTATTCTTTAGTTTTTTGGTTTTTTAAAGAATTATTACGCTGCACTCACATAGTTGATGAATGCTGTAACCACTCACACACACATTGTTATAAATCTCCACACAATTTAATATTTAATATATACTTTTAGATTTAAAAACATAAGGTTTAGATGTTATACAATTACATGACGTTTCACACAATTTAGATTTAAATTGTATGTTCTTATTCATTGCCAAAGTAAGTTATGATTGTTTTAATGCTAGAACCTCCTGCAGCTTATCTTTTATAAAAACTGAAAAACAAGATAACTAGACAACAAAGTTTCTAACACTGTAATAACATCGATATGTGTTAAATTCAGAACAAACATGCCAGCAAGTCTTGCATAAGAACGCGGGCGGAACAAGTAACAATTCTCTCTTGATACTGTTCCCTGAGGACTGGATGTTTATAGTTCAACAACATTGTGTATAACCTCAGGATATTCGGGGAAAAAAATTCGGATACAGCCCTTTCACTGGTCTTTTAAATTCGATTATCAAAAATCATGTTGAGCACAATCAATGATAATCAAATGGAGTGGTTAAGATCTACAGGAAATATAAATTCCCCTCAAAATTGTGGTAGCGCAATATATAATTAATAAACTGCAAGTATTTAGGTATACTATACAAAACAAATTTTTATCACCTAGTTGTTTTCGAGAAGAGTATGTTATTTACCATCTTAGATAATAGTTTAGAAGTTCTTTTATTTTGAGACCCCGTTTCATTTGTAACACATTAAACTACTGGTATAAGTAGTTCGTATTATTAATTTCAACGAGTTTAAAAAATGGATAAGCGACTACGTTTTATATTATGTGGGAATCTCTCTTTGCAGATATTAAACTGACTTTAAATCCTATTTATTTCGTACGTGAAATGCCCTCGTAAGCTATTCTAAAGAAAAGATGGACGTAATTGCTATTGCCAGTTCACATTTTCATTTTTGTGGACAGGTGAAGGATGTAGGCCATCAAGGATATTCATTCCAATCGGTAGGGAAGGAAAAATATGAGGGCATTCCCAAACATACAGTTTTGTTACTGCTTTTGCGCTTTAATAGTTTTTATGGCTCTCTCTAAAATTAATATTGGAACTGATGGTTAGAATTTGTGTGGATGATATAATGTCTACGATGGTTTTATTCGTTAACTGAGGTTGTTTCTATGTTTATTTTTATTGAAAAACATATTTTCATCAAACAAAAACACAAACAAAAAATCAAAGATAACTGTTTCTTCATAAAAAAAAATAAGACGAGTTTAACCAATGAGTTAAATAGATTATCTTCAATTATTTAACTTGATTCATTGAATTAAGTAGTTTTAAATTTAAAAACATCTATATAACACCTCATAAACGACAAATACTATACACTATACCATCTGAAGAAAAATAATAATTATTAGTATTAAGCGAGAGTTTAGAATATCTTCAATACAACGAATGATCATTTCATGTACTTAATGACTTTAAATAATAATCTGTTATACTTATAACATATTTTATTAGGACTTGGTAGGTCTGGAGGCTGTGGATATTACTTGCAAGATTTCGGGATTTTTATCATCGAGGTTCTTCTCAACAGTAGCCACGTTGAAACTTTCTATGACCCCCATCTTTCCTTTTCCGGTTCACTCTGCGTCTAATTTGATGGACTTTATAGTGAAAATCATTTTAAACCAAATTTTGTTTAGGATTTTCAACAACCATCTTATGATTTTATATAAATAACAAATATATTTATAACTTTAATTGACTTAATCTTAGGCGTTTTCCCCAAAACCTATATTGAGGTTTAACCGTATTTTTTTCTTAGATCTATCCAAATCTCTATTTATTTAGATGCCTAGTACCATCAGTGTCCGTACTTCACTTATTGTTACGTTAAAGTGCATGCCTAAGGGTATAAATGTGGCGAGGAATCATTTTAGTTTTACCCATAACCTCTCACTATTGTATTTATCATTTTGTTTTAACTTTAAAGTTAATTTCATACATGTTTGGTGGCAATATAACTGAATAGTTATTAATGAAAAGAATTGAAGAATGTGCTAAAAATATTCTAATTTAATAGTATATCAGTTTTGCTATTTCTTATAAACAGTTACATGATTAATCTAGCAAGATTAAAAACAAAAATGTTTTTTAATTTAGCGATGGTCATATGATAGGCATGCAAATTTACTTTCAACATAGACATGTTGTAGATTGTAAAATCCGATATATTCCATGGACAATCGCTTCCTCCACCCACCATTTCTTATCAAGTAAAGGATCATACAAATGGGCAAGAGACAAGAGCAGCTGATTAGTCGCCGAGTGCTGACAAATGTTACTCAACATTTACCACATTTATAATGTTTCTTCCTAGCACAGCACCATAACCACTGATTACAACCTATTTTGTATGTTGAAAAACGTTGAAATAATAAAAAAATAAACATACTTTTCATAGTATTAGGAACTTTTTTTTTTTATAATAAACTATTCTATTAAATTTATACGTTATAAAGGATAGAATAAACGAAGAAGGAGTCACTTTTTCGAGGGGTGTGTTCACATTATATAAGATTTAAAATCTATAGAGCTCTAAATTGTATAAGGACTACATGTGTTAGTTGATCATATCATTGTTACACAGTTTTGTTTAAAAACATATTATTTCAGCTGCAATTTTCTTGTTACCATGTATGGTTACCTCTACCCACATGAAAACATGTAAAAATGTGCTAAGGGCTCTGAGCCAAAATCCAATGCCAGGAAACAAAAGAAGAACAATAGATGATTGGTAATTATTTGTATAAGTAAAATGTTTTATATATAAGGCTTCGTTGCCAAAACCGTTCCAAGTCTGTAGGTCCTGTTCGTTCTGAAAAGACATCGTGGGGAAAGAGGAGACGGATATACATTCAGAGCGAGATAATTACATTTTCAGCGCTGGAATGGGTAGCTTTTTGCTATACGCTAAGACCAACAAACTTATCATTAAACATTTTGTAATGAAAATAAAATTATTTATGTAACTGGGTTTTAAGTTTTAAGTTTTTAAAGTAATCTTGAATCCTATCGCAATTCAATACGTTAATACCTTGTGTAATCATGATGGTTTGGGTCAAATATATGTATACATATTTTAAAATGTAGCCTACATTTCAATTGATTGATTGAATGAAATTGATATTAATTCATTACCAATTTGTAGAATCTTGGGAGCATTGGGAAAAAAAGGTTTATTGTACGTATCACTAGTATAAACGTGAATAACAACATTTTTTCCAATATAATTTTTTATTTTTGTGCAAGGCCTTTTGACTGAATCAAAGATTCCATCATCAGGCAAACTAAGCCGGAGGGCTGCTGTAATGGGGAGTATTTGGCGAGGGTTGCCAGAGGGGGAATCGCGAGGTCGGGGGGGCGAGCCCCACCGTGCTGCGCTCACCAAACTATGATGAAATGTTGTAACTCCGTTTATACTAGTGATTCAGTACATTACCCAAGATTTATTTATTGTTTTACATATATTTATTGGGGTTAGGAAATATTTATTCAAAAATTTTTTGAGTTTCTACAAACCCAAAGGTCCCAAACAATTGTCTTAAATAAATATACGAGTAGGTGTGAGACAAATTGATAAGGGCGAGACGTCATAAAAACTTGTATACAACAACATAGATAGGGCATGGTTTTTAAAGGAAAAGATCACTAACCCACACTAGATCCCACTCCGCGAAGCGACCGACACCCCATGGTTGTCTCCTAAAAATTAAATTTAGGATTTTGACATATGATTAACATCCAACATCATTATTCATTTATGTAATACATTGGATAGTGATTGTATTATGATGTCTACGTTAGATTGCATCACACAATTTTTAAATAACTACATAATTACTTGAACAGATTTATACAATACTTTTTAAATTGCTCAGGTGAGTTAGAAATTTTTGTACTTAGGCCTAGTTTAACGTCAAGCTCATGAAAATCTTAAACGTTTTAAAATTTCTTTTTTAAAAAAAATTTTGTACTTCTTTTTCCCAAGCTATACTCACAACACCCCTAACGGAATATCTCAATCTCTCCGTCGTTTTAAACATTCATTTTTGGCAATAAGATACTTTCATGGTGGAAAGGGAACGAGGAATTTTAATAATAAACAATAGTCCACCAAAGGATTTAAAATGCCTCGTGGCTTGTGGTTAATACTCCCTGGGAAGCATGTTCATTGAATATATGGACGGAGGAACCTCTCTTACAGCTCTTGCAGTTAGTTTTCAAGGAGCGATGAACCACCAAAGTAAGAATTTTCTTGCAGCTTCGGGTTAGTTAACATTGGTTGAAGTTGACTGGAATTGATAAAAATGGATGCCATTTGCCCTATACGGTATTCAACTTATCCACTGTAGGGCTTTTATAAATGATAATAAAAGAATTTCAAACTCAATGTTTTGTAGTAATATAAGACTGTCTAAAACCTATTTCGAGCGTATTCGGGGGAATACAAAATGATCTGGGGTTCAAAATCTTAAATAAATGTTGAGAGTTGGTGTTGTTTTAAAATGTTATGGTATAACCAAACTGTAAAGCCAGGTTCTTAATTTTCATTCATTCATATTGATATGATACTGTATTGATAAAACAACATTACTTTCATAAATTTTTTAAACTTTAGTAAACTATTCTTCTTACCTATCGTTATATTAAAATTCGCCTGTTTTAAAAGCTTACTAGAATTTTGGTTTCTGAATCTTCTTGTGTGGGGCCAAAATTTTTCCAATAGTCCTGGTCATCTAAGTCTTTCCTAACAGTGGAAGTGCATTTAGTGTACAATTAGTTTTTTATGGGGACACAGAGTGAGTGTAAGTATATTTTCTCAATATTTACATTTGCTATATGTATTTTGAAAATATTTTATCGTAATTATAAAACGAGTTTTTCTTTGTATCGTTTGTTTAATGTAAAAATATGATTAAATCGATGGTGAAATGTTGTACCGTAACTATTTAATTGAAATTGGAATTAATTTTGCTCATACAGCATAATTAAAAAAGGAACGATCAAAAAAGAAAGATTGTAAAGACCTGGAACTTCTTAGAACACGAGACACAAAGAACAAGAATTCCTTGTAGATAAACTATATGACGGGGCATCTCGCCTCATGCCACAAAATGATAGACGCTACCACAGTGCCTATATAGACACCTATTTAATATAGATTTCAAATTCTTTATATTCTAAACAAAGTGTTAGAGAAATATGTTTATAGGATCACCCCGTTAAAGGGTTTTAAACAACAAAAGCTTGAACTTATAAACTACGGAATTATGTATTTTTTGGGGGTACTACGGCCAATCATAATATCTGTTTTTTTTCAATAGTCATAACAAATATAAAGTCAAGTGTTTATACAATTCAAAATTATATTATTTAAGTGATTACACTTTTATTTTAAAATTGGGTGAGTGATGATTATATTATTAGAATAGTTTTTACTGCAATTTCAGGGAAGTCTACGTGAAGATATCTACAGGGAAAATGTTCATCGACGTACTGCCAAAAAGCACTGAAACTACCCGAGGGTAAATGGACAAAAGATCTGATAGGGGAGGAGTCCTCACAAGAACTGCAAGCAGGGGATATTGTTGTTTTAACGGAGGCCACCATGTACTATGGAATTCCCCCTCAAACGCTTTGGTCGTTTTGAAGGTAGACAAGTACAACACAAAGAAAATACTTTGAAGCCAAAGTGTGGTAGGTGGTTCAAGGAACCTGGACAACCGCCTTTAATGGGGTTTAAGTAGGAAGCTGGAATATGTCCTCTTGAACAAAGAAGCGATTCCTTATCACTTCTTCGCCATAAGAGACCAAGCAAAAAAGACAGGACGCCAAGCTGCTTTCTAATTTGTCACCGTTTTTGGTCTAAACGACCCCGACACCAGAGGACTTTAAACAAAGCTCCAAACAAAGGCTATTTGTCCAGATCTCTCCTAAGCAACGTCTGGGAAGAGAAATCCAGGGAAAGGAAGAAGCAGTCCAGCCAGTCATCACAACAAAAGATAATAAAGATAATATTTGGTAAAGGTACAACTCCCCCAAAAAAGATGTAGAGGAAGAGCTAAACATTGATCCATATTTGGGAAAAGTGAAGAAGAAATAAAGAATGTCAGTTGCTTGGAATGTTATGAAAATTATTATTGCATTGCATAATATATAAACTCTTATTTTCTATATGCAAGTAAAGAATTAGTTTAATTATAGTAGAAACGAGGATTATGTTAGTATAGATTATTAACAGATTAAAAGAAACGTTACAGGTCTTTCAATGTGGTTGCATAATTATATGTGGGTGTTACTCTTCTAAGAAGAATTTATAAGCATAGGATAAATTTTAATATAATAATATAATATCTCGTTTCTGTTATAAATAAATAATATATATATATTATATATATATATATATATAATATATATATATCTGTTTATAAAATTATTGCAAAAAAAAACCAATGATATATTTTCTATAAATTACCCTAAATCTTACATACAAAAGGGGCAATCTCTTTTCTACAGAGGCGCGTTGACATTACAGGCAGGAACAAATGGGAGAGATGGCCAAGTTTTAGCAAAAATAAAAAATTTTAATGTTTTGGGAAACATATGTTTTTTGTATTAAAAGTGGTCAATTTTTTTATCAATTCTAAAATTATTTGTAACGTTTAATTTTCCGAATTATACGCCTCTTGTTACAATCCTAATAGTTTTTATGATGTAATTTCCTTACGTCATCAATCAATCCCGGAATAATACATTTAACCGATAATGGCCAGGTGGGAACCGCCATAAAAATTCATTAAAACCTGTTTATTAATTTTTTTAATCTGATCCAAACTCATCTTTATTTTGACGGTTATTTCTAGGATACTGCGTTATTTATTACTTCGGTTATATGTATAATTACTCTTATCAGGATCAAATAAAACTGCATGCTTATCCATAATGCAACACCGATCTAAATAATATAGGAAACTCAATGCTTACCGTTTTTATGAATTTCGTGTTTGGTGAATACAATTTAACGGTGCCTGTACAACTACTTTTAATCTGTTTATGTTCCCTTATTATGAATATAAATACGCTGGTTAAACAATTACGCATACAAGAAATATCCGACAAGATACGAGAGAGAAATAGGCTATATTAGGCGTACTATAAAGAAAGCTTGAAATAAAATAAAAAATATTCTTATTCATGGATCCATCCAGGAATGTGGTAGATACAGGTATAAGTAATAATTATTCAAAGGCAGATTATTTCGTTAGCTAAGTGGGACTGATGCTTGATGAAAATTATATATCACCCTTACTATTTTTAAAGATTAAGGATTAAAAGGCATACAACAATATTAACTCTCTAGATAGGACAGATAAAATATAAATCTTACGACAAATTTGACGTTTAGCTCTGCAATGAAATGGACACATCAAACGGCAAAGTAGCACAGAACATTACTATATCTGATCATTAGCATCATTAAAATTAACGTTGATTTATATTATTTTATTTATTAAATTTTTCCGGACCAGTGTCTCAGGGGGATAGATGCAGCGGGATATATAAGTGCAAGCTAGAGAAACAAGAAATCTTTAACAAAACAAAAGTTTCTTACCTTCTGAATACATTAAACCGTTAGCTGAACTAGAAACTTTTAATTATTGCTGTAGACCGAGTCTCATGTAAGAAAAAGATCATTTGTTCCAGCTACGGCAAAACACTATACAGGGTGTACATAAAGTCCTGCACTGGTATAATATTTTCTAAACGATAACAGATAAATGAACAAGATTTGGTACATCAATACTACACCTAAAAATCTACTTTTGAAGGAACTATCAGTTTTCTGTAATTATCATGGGGACGTCCCCAAGGAGTCGGAAGGAAACTTAAATAGGAGCATAGGTCAATATGCACATCATTTTAAAGGGCTTATCTAGCAGAGTTTAATGCCGCAAACCGCACTCAAAAAGATTGATCCAGTACAAAATGGCGGCTGTTAAAAGGTTTTACTTGGGTTTAAACATTTCATTAGTAGCCATAACCCCGGTAAAGCAAAACTGCAACCCAAACGAATACTGCAGATAAATACTACATTATGATTGTCAGTTGTACAGAAGTGAATTATGACGTAGGTTATCCTCAAGGGGTACAAATATGGTCCTAATATATTGATAACGGGAAAACCCTGATAACAGTAACAATTAAAAAGCTCTTATCTTTGGGTCGCAGTTTGGACTTTCCAATTAGCCAGTCTATTCATAGTAGGCTATTCTAGTTTTCTTGTTTTAGTAGTGCTGTCCAACCTTTCTACCCAGTGCACTTTAGTACAAAAGAGTTTGTCGTATTGTTGTATTTTCTTTAACTACACTATGTTGCTTGACGAACGTGAACGTAAAACACTTCTTATGAGGGTTTGGGTTTGGGGGGAAACAACGGACGATCACACGAGGAAGCATGCCATTTTTTTTCATGATACTTTCACGAGAGGCAGCCAATTTCTAGAACAACTGTAGGGAGAACTGTTCAACGCTTTATGGAAACAGGAAGTGTTTCCGATCGTCATAGGACAGGAAGGCACGCTACTGCGACAAAATGAAGGCAACTCTTTAGATGTATTGCACTCATTTATTGAGAATACGCAAGAGTCCCTACGCTCAGCAACACAAACTCATGACATCTCTGTTACGTCTGTTAAAAAGATTCTGAAAGGGTCTAATTTTAAAACCTTAAAAAAGTTCATTTGGGGGCACGAACTCAACGAAGTTGATTTCGATCGACGTATAGAATTTTGTGAAACTATGATGGCCAAAATAGATTGCAACGAAATTGATGCAAACATTTGTGTTTTCAGACGATTGTTCATTTATGCTGAATGGAAGTGTAAACAGGCACAATTGCCGTTACGTACTAGAGTAGCGAAAATCCTCACTGGATGCGGGAAGCACATACGCAGTATTCACTAAAGGTGAATGTCTGGCTTGGTGTGGGTAGGTACCCAGTTGGTAGGTCCTTTCTTTATTGAAGGAAATTTAAGTGCAATATCATATTAACGTTTGCTAGAAAATGAAATTACACCAGCACTTCGAAACATGTTTGGAGGAACATTACCAGAATATTGGTTTCAAAGGACGGGGCACCCCCACACTACGGCATTGACGTAAGAGCCTATTTAAACACTTGTTACCAATATATTAGGACCAAATTTGTAACCCTTGAGGATAAACCACGTCATAATTCCCCTTCTGTACAACTGACAATCATAATGTAGTATTTATCTGCAGTATTCGTTTGGTTGCAGTTTTGCTTTACCGGGGTTATGGCTACTAATGAAATGTAAACCAAGTAAAACCTTTGAACAGCCGCCATTTTGTACTGGATCAATCTTTTTGAGTGCGGTTTGCGGCATTAAACTCTGCTAGATAAGCCCTTTAAAAATGATGTGCATATTGATTATGCTCCTATTTAAGATTTCCTTCCGACTCCTTGCGGGACGTCCCCATGATATTACAGAAAACTGATAGTTCCTTCAAAAAGTAGATTTTTAGGTGTAGTATTGTTTTACCAAATCTTGTTCATTTATCTGTTATCGTTTAGAAAATATTATACCAGTTGCAGGACTTTATGTACACCCTGTATAATACAGTTGGCATTGTACTTTCTGTCAGCTTTGTAAACAAA
>NW_025787075.1:0-16073 GCF_021130785.1 Homalodisca vitripennis
GTTTCAATAAGAGAATCTGCGATTTCCGGTCTGAACTGGGTGAATTTGCATTTTCCTTTTCAATTCACAATGTTGTACAGAAGAAAGTGATTTCACCCACTGCTGTGTTTAGAAGTAGTTCAAACATGTTACTATTCCTTATAATACCATTTTACGCAGCCGTCGCAGAGGTCCTAGAATTTGAAGCCATTTGATCAGGACAAATCTAATGAAAGATTTGGCCTTGTTGTAGTCAACCACAACATCTTGGTTTTATTTTGAGTCCTCGGCCTTTGTGGAATCTCAATACATTCCCATCAGATATGCTGTGTCGTTATCATCATTACTTCTCTCATATCTTTCCCATTTTATCACGACGGCATTGCATATTCGCTTTGTTTCCCCTCAACATCACCCTTGTATTAGCTTTGCATTTTGCAATCGCATGCTGGAATTCCTCTTCTGTTTTTAACGAAGTGTTCCAACTAAATGAGTGGAACGCTCTTTCAAGGTATGGGGCTAGATAGAGCTATGTGCTGCTGTACCAATTGTACAACCCATACAGTGTTCGACCAGCATTCAAGTTAAACGGGGGAAATCAACTGCATCCACAATGGCCCAACCTGAGCAAGACACCTAAACCTCTCCTTCCTTCGGATTTACCTGTGTACACCTTAAAATTCCAGGTGTATCAACCTTTTCAGTGGCATAGCTATAAACAGATGTCTTAATTCGCCATAGTGGCTGGCCTTGTGTTTAGGGAATGTATTGTCTAAATCCCATACCCTGCCACGGAAAGGGAATCAAACTCTATCAGTCAATACAGAGTTGCTGCTGAGGATGGTCTAGAGCAGATTTAAATTTTTTTCATTCAGGGAGGTCAAGTATATTTTTGTAATAGTTTGTTTGTTTCATCTGCATTTGTATTATATCGCTGAAAATAATAAGCATTCTAAGTAAACAGTTTCAAATCTGTTTTCTAGGCATTACTTCACTTTGCAACATTTCATTTTTTGGTATATGTTGTTCTTGTGCCCACTCCAATACAAAATTTAAACTTGGGCATTTTGAAACTAACCCCATCCATATTAATGAGACCAAAAAATTGCTTGTAATTTCCTCTTTCGTCCTGTTGGAAAGCCAGGATTTGAGCCGAGATCTTATCAGAATGGAGTAACACCAGATTACAATTGTTCTGCTAGTGCATATAGGTTTGTTTTGCAGTGCAACTTTCTGTTAAAAATCAGAAGTTGTCAACAAAGACTTGGTTTGTAGAACTTCAAATGGGGAAGCACCCCTCAATTTTGTCCCTTATTGTCTTGCTGAGATAAGAGGTTAAATGCATTGAACTCGAATGATGATAAGTTGTTTTGGTTATTAGTATTTTCCCCAGGTCAAATGGCTAAGTAATTTTGTTCAATGTTGTTGGTTTACCTGTCTGGATTCCAATTGTCAGGCTGTGGGTGTGGGTGTTGGGCTTGCTGCTGAATAAGTTGGTTTGTGGACGAGCTGCCTTTGGTCCAAAGGGGTATATTCATATCCGTTATCTCTGTCTTCACTACTATCCTCTGAAGGAAGATACTTCAGGGTCCATATCTGAATCATGACCTCCACAAACAATTCCCTTTGATTCACTACCATTCGTCGTCATAATTCCACTATTATCCTCCTCTTCAACACCCACTGGCTCCTGTACCTGTCACTCGCAGGTTCCTTTCCCCCCTCATAAATATTCTGTTCACAAAATCCCCTAAATCACTCGTCATCATGTCCGTCAATCGACCCGCACTCAATTTTTTGTAACAGCACTTAAAACTCAAGATTATGATCTAGACATAAAATACCGAATAGAACACTAATTAGCTGGAAACTAGATATAGAGAACTTGGCTGTGCCATTGAGAGCGACCGGTGGTCCATACAATAAAACAAAACTAACAGGGTGACGTAGAATTGGCGGGAAATTACTTAAAAAACCACAACTAAAACAGCTGGGTTAAGTTTTAAAAAAAACCACTCAGATGGAAAGCAGAAAAAGATTTGCCCAGGCCCATGAGAGCCACAGGTGGTCCCTCAGCTACAATCTTTTAATACAATTGGCCTACGGACCGAATCTTGTTTGATTATAATCACCTCAGGAGACCGTTATTTTGAAGTCACATGAGGGATGATATAACCAATTGATAGTTCAGTTATGACGTTCCCTGGCCACAAATGCCATTGGGCCTCAGATCGTAAAAACAGTGAGAGCCACCGGTGGCTCTCATTGCGTCCACGTATTAGAACATAGTGAGAGCCAACCGGTGGTCTCTCATGGCATGTTCAATCGTGTTAAAGAAGTATTATGAAGTAGGGCCTCCGTACTTGAAAGCATAGAGTATAAAATAGAGTTTGAAAGAAAACAAACATAGAACCACATTATAAACCAGCCACCCAAGAGATACTGAAGAATAAAAGAGACAATCCTCGGAGTGCAAGAGCCAATTTTTGTAATATAAAGAAAAACATTACTTATTCGTGAAATCGATAGATTGAATTTTCCCTAAGAAAATCACCCGTAAAAAGGCATCTGATCGTTCAGCCGCGCTTGTTTTGAGATGAAACTCGAAACAGCTTTGCACCACGTTTAGAACATACTGTTTTTTGATACGTAAACAAACTACCAAGTTGTTCGAGTTTTTACATTAGACTACAAAATAAAATAAAAAATTGTTTAACATGTTTACAATTGCTTCGTCGCGGCGGTGAAGTGGACAACTTAGATGTCAGCGTAAGTTAATGACACCGACCGTGGTAAACCTAAAAAACTAAGATTATAAATTAAGTATATTTTATCAGTTAGAAATAATAGTAGGTTGTAGTTTTATTTATAAATTAAAACGACTGTCTGAAGATGCTAAAAATATTCAAAAATACTCCGAAAAATAATAGGCCTACTACCCAATATCGTTTCAATAATTTAAATAACAAGTTCCTTGAAATAACTTTAACTAATAATGTTTAAAACTATTCCAACTTACTTCCTCTCTATAATCAGTGGATACAATATTCCAAAACTGAAAATAGGGACGCCAATATCAAAAATCACTGCACAGACAAAAAAGACCTGGAAAAAAAATTAATATCGTCCTAACCTCTAGTTATGACATAATTTACTCACGGATTTTCAACGCTGCCGGTGGTCCGAGTGGTTTAAGGGAGTTGGACTCGAAATCCAATGGGCTTTGCACCGCACAGGTTCGAATCCTGTCCGCAGTCGATTTCTTTTTGCTAACTGTTCACAACAAACTTCGAGAAATAATTACAGTTTAGTGTGTGCGAAAACGAAATATATTCTTATTTAAATTGCACTTTTTTTATTTTTAAACAATTATTTTATTTTGTGTACCATCTGTTCTGTTAACAGTAGGTTAAATTTAGTTTTCAACTCAAATAATTTAACCAATCAACTACACTAATAAACTTACTTTCTAAAATCAAATGGACCAGTGAGAAACTAGTGGTTTTTAAATGTAATATGTAGAAAATTCGCAATTATCATCTTGTGAAGTGTTAATATGTTTACAGTTTAAAATTGTAAGATGTACGAAAAAACTTACTATACATTTTTATTTTAAAAGAATATAATACACATAGTAGTGTATAATCACATTTCAAAATCCAAATTTTGAAATATGATAGTTAAACATACTCGTAGTTCATGTAAAAATAGTGTATTTTTCAAACAAAAAATATGTTATATTTATTAACTAAGTAGTTAAACATGTTTTTATAATACTTTTTAATGTTTGTGATGTATATCCAGTTATACAACTGTAATTAATTATTACACCACATAGATTACAATCGGTGTTTGCTGTGTTAATCAAAGCTTTTAAATTAAAAAAAAAAAAAAACTATTTCTTGTACTTTGTTTAGACCTATGTGGCTACAAAAATGAGGAAGAAAGAAATTTGTAGGGACATTATAAAGAGTGGGGTTTTTAAAGAATTAATTCATATTTAATACTGATGATGTGGTATGCACATACACTACGAATCACTCCTTACAAAATGTTTATAATGGACCAATTTATAATGTTTGGGTTGAAATCGCGTTATCATTTTAAAAAGTACAATACTCCTTTCCTGAGCAGGGTTGACTAAACAAAAGTGTGTAAAGGATTTTATTTGTTCTCACAAACTTGTTATAACCCCATTGGCTTATGACATTGGTTTTACTATCAGCTCAACGTGGAGTTTATCTCCATTAAATAATGCGTAAAAATCGTAAGAGTTTTTAGTTTTATGTTTTTATAAAAAAAATTATGATGTTTCAAGTTATTTGGTGTTATAGTTGTTATTATTCTTTTATGGATTAACATAAAATGGGCTTTAATAATAAAATGAGATAGTAGAGTATAATTTTGGTTCATAGTTTAAAAATAATAATGCATGTACAAACAAAAAAAAAGTTTTGGTAATTTTTTTAAAAATCAAATTGGTTTTCTTTGTTTACTCACTGTCTCTACTCTACTTTAACGTTTCACACAGAATATTCTGTCCTCACATTAAACAAAAATTTTGGTTTGGGAAGTTACCAAGGACCAACGTTCATACAAAAACCGCAAAGCCCTCAAAATTTAAATGAACCAAGGGTTCTGAATACATTTTACTCTGAGAAACATTTTGCGTAAGATAAACATGCTGTGTTTATGAAAATAAATAATAACTTTTTGAACAGCCGCCATTTTTTTGTACTGGATCAATCTTTTTTGTGAGTGCGGTTTGGCGGCATTAAACTCTGGCCTAGAATATAAGCCCTTTAAAAATGATTGTGCATATTGTACCTATGCTCCTAATTTAAGATTTCCTGTCTGGACTGCCATTGCGGGAAGCCGTCCCCCCATGATAATTATCAGAAAACTGATTAGTTCCTTGTCACAAAAAGTAGATTTTCTTTAGGTGTAGTGTTGATGTAACCAAAATCTTGTGATTGATTGTATCCGTTATCGTGTCAGAAAAATATTCATGACCTGTGCAAGGAACTTTATATGTACACACCTCGTATATATATATGGCATAGTTTTGTCAGAATAAATGTTTTTCTTCTAATAATAACTGGAAAAAATTCCAAGAGATAATGATTTTTTTTCTCGTTGTTAGGTACACTATTATTTCTTGATACGTAACTTATTATTCATTATAAATTTCAAAGTGTAATTTGTAGTATTGTCGAGTTTTTCTTATGTGTAATACAACGAATATTTAGTTCTAAGATTTATACTAAACATTTGGTTGAAAAAGTGAGGTTAAAAAAAAAATTATTTTAGTATGGATTGCCCTGTACTTGTCACGGAAGGCGTGTCCGTGAATATAAATTATTGAGCCCTAAGACTAGCTTGTCACGGAATCCGTTCCATTGATACAAGGCCAATTGGGTTATATTATAGTTGTAAATAGATAATTTTATGGTCCTAGATTAAAATTCCCTTTGGTGAATGGTAGATAATAATTGTTGAAACTTGGGTCTATTTTGGCAGTCGTTACATTGTTTTAAAAATTTCACTTAAACTTTAAATTGATATTGTTTACTTAAAAACAAATAAGTTGATTAGTTAGAGCAAATTTACGTAACTAGGGGTAATTAACGTCAGTCGGCACTGTACGGAAAATATGAAACATTTAAATATATTTGACTACTAACATACTACTAATTTAGTAATAAAATAAATGAAATTAACTGTAAAAAGAAGGAAAGAAGAAGTATTTTCTTCTCTTTAGTAGTAAGTACTTGTGCATAAATTAAAATTGTCTTGTCAAGCAATAATATTTGGCCCATTTTGTGTCTCATATTCATTCTTATGGGACAAATTTGGCTTATATTTTACTTATAAGTTTAATTCATAGCTTGACAGTTTGACACAAAAATTGTGTCTTAAAGTCTAACAGGTTTCTTGTTTTTCACAAAGCACAATGTAGAGAATGGTTGTTCAATACATTAGTTAGGAGTACATTTAAGGATGTTGTGAACACTAAGCAACTGGAGATCATCATAACCAATATTCAATGAGGATTTTATCATTGAAGACATTTTTCACTGTCCCATCACTCTATAAGAGTACAAGTTTAATGCTGCTCTTCTTCTGTGAGTTTAGATATAATTTCAAACTCACTGCATGTAAAATTAATTTCTTATCCAGTGACAGTTGCAAGCTTTTAAAAATACTGTCTGAATGTGATCGTTAAATTTCCAAAATGTCGAGCTATTTACACAGCTAGCTAGCTGATCAGGAAATCTTGGATCAGCGAATGCAATACGTTTTTGTAGAATGCAATGCAGAAGTTTATGATACATTCTTTCTTGATGCCGATCCTGTTTAAATGTTCCACTTGCTAACCGTCCGTTAACAATGCTTGTGTCCTCCCCTGCCATAAAATGTACAAATAATGCAAACGTGCACTCAATGTTTCAATAACACCTCTGCCAGTTCATTTGACAAAATGAGAACAATTAGAATTTTTTAAATGTCATCACATGTTGTTCACTAAATGTGTTAACCTTTACTGTAGTTGCGTTGAAAACGCTTGAAAACTAAGTCATATACTTAACTTTTACGGACTCCATAGCACAGTCCCACGGACCTTCAGTTGGACACTATTGCTATAGGGCTGAATTTCTGAAACTTTAATTTCATTGATTTACTATTATTATATTGTGCTGTTCTAAAGTGTACATTTATATTCCTTCAGAACAAGATTTATTAAATGCATTTCTTTAGTATCCAAGCTGGACCCATGTGCCTATTGTACTAAAGTTTCTACAACTTCAGATCTTGACAAGCACCAAATAGCAAATTTTGTTTATACACACTTGTTTGAAGTCCTCCTTGAACAAGCAAGAGATAAGAACACATGTAAAATACTTGGTTAGTGATAATCACAGTTGTTACAAGTGTCTAACTAGTTCTTATTTGTGCATTTATTTGTTACACCAGGTCTGTTTCGTAACAAAGCTCTAAAGGGAGACACTTCAAGTGTTAACGTACACTAACAGGGTCAAGTGAAAGGGTTTAGATAAGAAATTTCATCTAGTTTGAAGTCTTTGGACTTGAATCCATTTCGGTTTTTACAATTAACCCTATATATTGTAGGGAAGTTATAGCATGACCGGTGACTTTGAGATGCGCCGTAGGCAAAGACGGAACTAAAGTGGTGGGGGGTGGAGCGGCTCAGTCTGTTTGCCGTATTCAGCCTTGTGAACTTCGGTCACCAGTCTTCTATACGTGCCGCCCTAAAAACATTCGCTTGTGCCAATTCACGAGTTTGTAATACAATTTGTGAATTAATTTCGTTGTGCTCATTACGTTTTAAGTAAAGATTTTTTGATGGATCGTAATGTAAAAAAGTAATAAAATTGGAGTAGAAAGGTTATACACAGCCAAACAAGAGAAGTGATTGCAAATGTTTTACCATTTTATGAAACCGGGAAGCAGAAACCAACACACTTTCCCGTGGCACACTTTGGAAAAAAAATAAGTCCAATTGGCAAATTCTTTTAGTACGCCCAACAAAGTAAGAAAACGCAAACATACTAAAAGTGATCTGGACCAATTTTGATTTGGGTGTAGTTCTCGAAGAACAATAAATAATTTTCATCGACAACAAGGCGAACGGCCGTCGCCGTAACTACAAAGAGTCTAGAAATGTCCAAATATTCTCAAGGTCTCCTATACTAAATTGCTCATCATAAAAGACCCACCGTGGTAAGAACATAAGGGTCTAGAAATGTTGGCGAACACTACAATATTCGGCTCCCGCCACCACTATAAGCCGGGAGCCGAGAACTCTCAGTAGGGGTAGTAGCACCGTATTCAACTCCCCTACTCTAGATTGTGCCCCCACGCGCTCTCCTCCTGCACTCCTCACGCGCATCCCACCGGTCATGCTATAACTTCCCTACAATAACTCAGGCAAAGACATTACTATGCTACATCCTCCATGTCTTTCAGATTTTTTGCCTGAGGGTTCAGAGAGTTCACTATATGTTTATGTAGTCAGGTACGTTTCATACAACTGATTTTAATGTACATCACCTATATCATAATTCTTTATGTTCTTCAGGTTATCATCTAGGGCTAAGCTCAGGAATGTTACTACTTGTTCTGTCATGAAATAATATAACAAATGAGTTAATAGCAAGCTAAATAAAACTACATGAAAAAAAGGTTTGGAACATAACATCTATAATTCACCACACATATAACAACTTGGGTTGTATGTACAGATACATCAATTGAACACAAACTATGTGATAAAAACAAGGTCAAATTATCATTATATATTATCAACTTTATTAAGAGGAACAAAGTAAACAAAATTAAACATATTATTTTACTGGTCTAATTAACTACTAAAAGATCAGTCTTTACTCCATTCTAAGCTATAGTTTTACAAAATAACAAAACCTGACATTTTTTATCAAAACAAAACAAATTGAATCCTTTACAATAAATTTTGAGTTTGGAACAAATTAATAAATAGTTGTCATGCATGCTATAAGACCTTAATTCCTTTAGCTAATAACAACCATCAAGATTTGTCTTACATATTATCGTTTCTAATAGTATGAGTAACTGATCTGGAAACATTTGATGTTATGATGCAGATCACAACATAATATATTTTGTAAACAACAGTATAGGAACTCTAGACAACAATCACAGATAAGTTATAAATATCAAAAGCACAAGCTTATGGCTGTTGTTTCCCATCATTGTCTGCCATGGATGACCACTGGGAGCAGAGCTGGTGGGGGTATTGGCTGTGCCTCTACCACTACCTGCAATCACACATTTACGAGTTCAACACACTTTATCTTTACTACAAAAATAAAAACTAAACTAAATAAAATATTATTTTGACTCACCCCTTGATTCAGATAACTTACAATACATTCATTATGAAAAACATTGAAATTTTACACATAACAACTTTATGACAAAATAACTTTATTTAAAACAAGATATTAAAGATCATATCTTGTTATTAATATCCCATAGTCTGACTCAAATATCACCTGACAATATTATTTCTTATGAGATCACTAACGTAATATATATTGTCCAAAATATGGTTACTATCAACAAATCACTCTTTGTAAGATATTTAGCTCTGCGCCGCGATTGGCAATCGTTCAAACAACTTTGGCATTCCTTTACTTTTTTATACATATTATCAGACTCGTTCAAACGAATAATGGCAAGAAAGTTTTAATATCTGAGCAATGGTTGACTAACCAATCAATTAAAAAATGAATCGTTCCCCTCATCAGTGTGGCGCGTAGCGAAAGGTGGGGGTGTCCAGAGGGGTCCAGACCCCCCCCCCGGACGAAATGTATTTAAGTATCATTACAAAAATGGTAAGCATGGAGCAGGGGAAAGAAAAAACCGGAGAGTTATCATTACTGTTCTTGTCGACAAACATTTAAATTGATTGCTTTGTAAGTTAGATTAAAGGTGACCGTTGTTAGGAAAAGTGTATACCCATTGATCCTTCTCGTTTAAAGTCATAAATGTATCAAACAAGATAACTATTTGTGTCTCAGACACGTTTCGGATAGTGTAGTGTAAATCACTGTGTATTTCTAATAGGTGCGCGGCAGGTCACGTTGACGTCCGCAAAGTATACCTTGAACCGTAACCCGACTGCGTGCGAACAGTTTCTTAAAACTAGCGACCACGTATCGTTCAAACATTCGATTACATGAGAACGTGTGTAAAATAACGTCCTCAGGGTAATTGTAAGGTTACGACGAGTTGATATTTAGGTGTGTTTTTTTCTTTATTTTTAAACTGTAGACCGTGTATATAATTATCGAAAAAATTTTAAAAAATCACTTTTGGTCGGAAAATACTCTTGAAAAACTACTGATTAGAACTTCAACTAATTTGGACTTCAGTGATTGAGGTAAACATGGTGTTTTCGGTTGAGTTAAGACGACGATTTTTGTTATCATTAAACTATACACTGTACCTATATAATTATCGAAAAAAATCACTTCCGGTCGGTAAATACCGAAGAAAAACTCTCTACAGATTCAAGTTTTCAACGATTTTGGATTTCACTGGTTGAGTGGTTGAGGTAAAAGTGGTACTTAGAATTATGTTAGGACGTTGACTTTACGTACGAGTATTAATTCAACGCCGACTAATACATATATAATTACTAGAAACAAAACAATAAAATCACTTCCGGTCGGTAAATACCGAAGAAAAGCTCTCTACAGATTCAAGTTTTGACGATTTTGGATTTCACTGGTTGAGTGGTTGAGGTAAAAGTGGTACTTAGAATTATGTTAGGGCGTTGACGTTTAGGTATTAATTCAACGCCGACTAATACATATAATTATCTAGAAACAAAACAATAAAATCACTTCCGGTCGGTAAATACCGAAGAAAAGCTCCCTACATATTCATTATTTTGGATTTCACTGGTTGAGTCGTTGAGATAAAAGTGGTACGTACTTAGAATTATGTTAGAACATTGATTTTGGGTATCAATTGAACGCCGGCTAATAACTATATAATTATCGAAGGAAAATTGAAAAAAATCACTTGCGGTCGAATAATACACCGGAAAAACTCTACTGATAAGAAGTTCCGACTACTTTTGGATTTCACTGACTGAGGTATTATTTCATTTTCCTCTTAGTATATTCCGATCGGAAGTGATTATTTTTGGGTTTTTTTTCTTGATAATTATATATTTATTAGTCGGCGTTGAATTAATACCTAAAATCAATGTTCGTAACATAATTCTAAGTACCACCTTTACCTCAACCACTCAACCAGTGAAGTCCAAAATCGTCAAAACTTGAATATGTAGGGAGCTTTTCTTCGGTATTTACCGACCGGAAGTGATTTTATTGTTTTTTTTTCTAGATAATTATATATGTATTAGTCGGCGTTGAATTAACACCTAAAATCAACGTCCTAACATAATTTTAAGTACCACTTTTACCTCAACCACTCAGCCAGTGAAATCCAAAATCGTGAAAACTTGAATCTGTATAGAGCTTTTCTTCGGTATTTACCGACCGAAAGTGATTTTTTTCTCGATAATTATATAGTTAGTCGAGTACAGTTTAATGATAACAAAGAATCTTCGCCCTTACTCAATCCAAAATACCACGTTTACCTCCATAAATGAAGTCCGAAGTAGTTGAAGTTCTAATCATTAGAGTTTTTATGTGTATTTTATTTCCGAGCCGAAAGTGATTTTTTTCATTTTTTCCGATAATTATGTACTCGTCTACAGTGTAATGATACAAAGAATCGTCATTATAACTCATTCATAAATACCTCAATCAGTGAAATCCAAAGCAGCCCGAACTTCTAATCAGTAGAGTTTTTCCGGTGCATTTTCCGACCTGTTAGTTTGATCTGGTACCCGAGCAACGTTAGAAAATTGCCCTCCTTTTCTAAAGGGTTTTCGGCCGTCAGTGGCCCAATGTCCCCGAATAGGTATTTTCCATTTTTCTCACATATGATTATCTAAGTTTGGTCGGATCATATTTTATACATACACGCGCTTGAGTGGTGTGAAAGCTGCTGTTTTATTGTTCGTTCTTCTTTCTTATCCAGTGAATGCAAACATCACATTGGTGCCTTCTTAAGGTTCCTAACCCCGGCCAGAAATCGACGAAACTTGCGTAAAGGTTTCATGTAGTCTATTAGCACAGAAAATTTGTGGTTACTAGAGTTTTGCTGTGGAGAGTTGAACAATTAGATCGCCCTAATATTAACATTCTTTCCACTTTCCTATAAGGCGTAGTTACCCTAAAAGGCTAGCCGATCATTTTTGGGTTATTTTACGGCACTTTTACCATGTGAACAATACTACACTTCAATTGGCAAATTAACACACAAGAACGTCCCCCCGGATTCCCCCGGTTTCTCCAGACCCCCCCCCCCGAAACCGAAAATTTCTGGCTACAGCGCCTACTGGTCCTATCCATGCACACTTTAGTCTTCAGGTCCTAGAATCCCACAAAAGGAGGAGCGTTTTGTCTTAAAGGTCTGGTGTACCAGGGTAATGTAAATTGAAGACTCTTGGCGAACCAATGTGAACATCTTCTTTAGATCTATAGTTAATCTAAACTGGTCTTCAATTGTAAAACAATTTGGATAAAGTATTGTTTTTAGCTAACTAGTTTAGGTAATATAAATGCCCAATTTCTCAGTAGCACAAAATTTCTGGGACAAAGCAAACTGACGACATCTTTCTGTCATGGTGAATGTGGGGAACTACTTTAGTCCTCTCTTCATTTTTGTCATACTGGGTTGTAAAAACACAAAAGAAAGCATTAGATAATTGATAACTGGAATTTAAAGTTGTACAGCTCCTTGAACACCACCGTTTGCCCTAACTCTATTTTGGGTTCATACTCGTGGGTACTTGTATTCGCCATATATACTCTAACTTTTGTACCTAACAATGAGAGATCACCAGCAAATAAAGCCCAAAGAATTGAATCTTCTAACCAGATTCCTCTATGCTCAAACCCCAACAAATTTCAGGTAGCTAAGGGACTGTTCAAAACCAACACAGACCCCACATTTATATGGAAAAGAACCACAATCAATAGGTGAAAATCGATCTGGCCTTGAACTACATAAATCGCTTGTCTAGTAGCATAACAATCCTTTCCATTGAATCAAACACAAAACATTGTCACCTGTGCCCACTTCAAGTATTGTTTCATTGACTATGTTTGTGAGGAAGTTTATTACCCAAGTTTACGTAACTTACAACAAACTTTAACAAGTGTACTGATAACTTTTCAAATCGAGACGATGAGTGAATACAATAGGCTCTAAAGAAGAATATGAATTAGATTTTAGATACGCAGTCCCGATGCGAGGAAACAGGCCATACCATAAGTATTTCCTTTTAACCATTCCTCACTACTAATACATTTTTATTTTTTATCACAAAAATCTTCATAACGATTCTGGAAATGAGACGTAGTGATGCGAGACAATCACTTGTAGTTCCATAATCTATCTAGAGTTATGTATGCTAGTCTAAGAGAAACAACAATAATGTAACATAATTCATATTGCGCATTCTAAACCTTTTGTCTATACTAATTTGAGTGAAGGTACTGTCTATCGGTATATAGCCAGTGGCGGAGAAACTCATGAAAATGGTGTGTTTCCACAACCTAATTACCAAACGCTTCTTCAGGAAAACTAAATCTATTTCTTGAAATTTTCTGGAAACTGTTTTAAGTACAAGAATGCCATTAAATATTACAGAGAATGACCACTGATATTACAATTGTTTTTTTATACATAAAAGCGAGAATTTTACTAATACCAACCTCAGTGAAGGTTCTCTCCACTCCATCAGCATCTTTCAAATTTGCAATGGATCAAAAAGTGCAATAATAGAATCTTGCTGATAATAGAATTTGGCCTTGATATTTTGCGTGGATTAGTTACTCACATACCTAGAATCATTATTTAAAAGATATGTTGGGGGGGGTACAAAAATATATTTTTATGGACCCCAATTGATTACTTCAAACAACTTACTACTCTAAGTTAATTATGGAAAAGTTCTATGCTGAAAAAACACCACTGTCTTCTACTTCTAACTTGTATTAATGGTTTTTTCCTACTCTGACCTTACAAGGTTCTCTGAAATACATAGTTTTTTTGCGAATTGAGATCGTAACATTTTTGGATGCAGTTTATCTAATCTAGCATCCTCAGAGAGTTTTTAGTTATATATTGGCCACTATTACTAACACAAATACTCTGCACGGATGCACTAGACAACTGCGCTATCAAAATCCATTAGTTCACATACATCACTCCACATTCAATCAACAAACACCTATCTCACAGAACTTACAAAAGAGGTAAGGAAAAACTATTAATAGCAATATTTCTTTTGTAATAATACACTCATCAACTCTGCACATCAGGCATGTCTTTGGACATGCTTGAGGCTCATCTTGGGATATAATAAAATAATGACCATTCCAGAGTCTGGCTCATGCGTTGGGCATGGCCCACTTAGTTTTATGCCAATGTTGCAATGAAACAAGAACTCTAGGTGTGAATAGTAGACGCAGATCCTCCCTAATGACCAATAACTGAACAGCGAAACTACCAGAAATAAATTAGTACAATATGCACATTCATCCACCCTACAGCAAATCCCTAGTACAATCTGCATAACTGAACTCATTCTATCTCTGCCCCGTATGTTCATTTGAATCTGTTATCTCGGACATGCAACTCCCAGTGCACTTAGCAAAACTGTACATAAACCTCTGTGACAACTGATCATAATCAGAAGCAAGAACAACCTCATCACTGTACTCCTGAGGCAGTAGCCAGTCTCAAGTATCACACCACAATATTTGGCGCAACTTTTATTTTGCAGCATGCATAACCACTAACCCTCTTGCGCACACCTCTAAATAAACTGTCTTAGGACAGAGCAAAGTTATCTCACTTTTTGCTAAACTACGGTAAAGTGCACACACAAAGATACTGAATTTGGGATTTGGCCCTGCTCATGAACCATCCAGTACAATGTTCTCAAAGCGATACCGACTAACAGTGTTACCAAACCATACGAGTCATCAGCGACGGTACTTCACGCTCTATTGGGTAGACGTTGGAACACTCTGCTGGGGAGTCACTGAGGTCGAAGGTGGCAGCTGGACGTCCCAATAGGCCACCAACTGCCAATCTGATGGATCTTGTTTTTCAAGGGACTCGTCCACTCACTCAAACCCACATCAGTGTGGTGGATATTTCGCACCATTGGGGGTAGGGTGGGGGCTAGCCCTTTGGTGCTCGCAATGAGGTTCTGTAACCACTTAACGCACATCTCTTGGAGTGTTGGCTCTCTGGCGAGATTGTACCCCACGTGTCCTTGCAATCTTAGGTTTACTGCCGTTAACCCCTGTGTTATATTGGTACGCCCCACCAACTCCTTCAGGTCCGCCAGGCCAGTCGATTCTGTCATACCTACACAAAGCACAGAAATTATGTAGAACATATTTTGTAGAAGGTAATTGATTCACGCGTTCTAAGAGATTCAATTGCCTTAGAGGGAACTGGATTAACTGACTACACAAACTCTGTGGCAATCACTATAGCCTATTGTATAATAACTCCTGTTAATTTATAAATGTCCACTTCGTAAGTTGAGGTGTAATATAGCCTCATCTAATAACTAACGGACCGGCGGCGCGCTTCCGCTGCGCATTTCAATAAGTTTTCTACTCCCCGCGGGCTTCCGCACGCAGCATTTCCCCGTTGAAAACAGTAACAGTGATATTCACTCTTATTACATTTTCTATCACATTCTAAAACATTAGCCTGAGATACATTGATAGTCGTTCCTTCGTCGAGCTTCTTGGAGGCGCATTATGAAGGGTATGTACCAAACATTCCTTGATACTTCTTGTCTCAAAAAAAAAACAACTATAGGTTGAATTATACATATAGTCCACAACATTCTTTACATCACATTTGTAGCCAACGTAAGATCACGTAACATTATGCGAGATATCTGCATTGCTCTTCTCTGATCAAAGCATGAGACAACTGGTTTATATTAAGATAAAATATTGCTCAGTTAAAGAGTGTGTTGACAAATGTTTATACTGATTCCAAATTTTAATCATGTTATTATCTGGGCGATAGTAACTCAGGAGTCTATGTTTAATCCAGTGATTGCAGAAACAGTTTTTTAAACAAAAATTTCACGTCGTTTCTCTTAAGCTTACTCTATGCTTTAAAACTATAAAGTGTAGTAATTAACATTATAATATAAATCATCATTTTTTTGTCGCATTATATATGTTTAACAAAGAACAGCTGATACTCCCACATAAAAATTTGAAAAGACTCTTTCAACTTAAATAACATATTGTCTTTATTGCTGCAATGCATTTCTTACGGGGTATTTCTGTAACCCGTGGGGCGGAACTCCTGAATCGGGAAAGGGGATCAAAAACAAGTACATTCCGATATAACCTTCTACAGATCAAGACGAACACCAAATTGTAAAAAAATTAGGCGAATCC
>NW_025787076.1:0-14761 GCF_021130785.1 Homalodisca vitripennis
CGGGCGGCGAGACTCTGCAATCACGTTATCTACTACACCGCTCGACTTTGACCTCTGTCTAAGGATGGGGAGGGGTTTGCGATAAGATAATTCCTGTTTTATATTGACGAAATATTGTTCTACGCTAATCTAGTAATCAGTAGAAGCAAAATGTCAAATAACGATTCATGTCTGGGTTGGTCGGTATAATCCCAAAGTACCAATAATAGTGTTTATCAAAGTGTTTTCACTCACTGGTAACTTTTCTCTACGACGTTTACTCATGTTTTTTTTTACTAATAATACAATAAATCACACAAAAAAACAACCGCTTTCAATCACGCAAACTAATTGAGGTTATAAGTCAGCATACAACAACAATGCAACTGAAGTCGTCTTTGACAGCTGACATCGACAAATAAACTACGCTCAATGACGACGACATACAATGCCAATTGGAAGGTTTATTGTTTTTGCATGTAGCCCGTTTCTTCACCGACTACTATACCGAAACTGATGGCATTTGGACATATTATTAGCCAGCTACATTAAATTATCAAGACGTCCGGTATATCGGACGTTGGGCATTTTAGCTAGACCACCTCTGTCCGATATATCGGACGCCGGGGCTAAAAGGGTTTAAGTCCTTGAAGTAGATGTTTCTGTTATCATCTTAGTCGAATCATATGCTTATCCTACATTCACAGTTTCCAGAAAAGACGAAATTATTTGTGAATTAGATATTATGGTCATGATACATGGTGTAATATTCTCTTTATACAACAGTAGGTTTGTGGGAAATGAAACAATTGCTCCTTCTTGATGAAACATCGTTAGTCAGGCTGAAATAACTAATGCTCTGAGAATTTGGTTGTGAAAAATCGGTTGCAAAATATAACTACAGGTATTTGGAGTCCATTACTATTGGAGTCCAGTACAGGTTTGCAAAATATAGCTCGCAGCAAAGTTTTTGTTCTTCTAGTGATACCACGGAGCTGTCAAGACAGATTGCCAAATAATACATTGCTTGAAATTTGAGGAAACTGTACATGGCACAGATTTAGTTAAACATCCTTTTAAATTGTTTTTATTTAAAATATTTTTCTAAAAAATTATAAACTAGTTTAAATTTAACAGCATAATTAAAATAAATATGTACAGTACATAATAGTAAGACTTCTGGTTCACACCATGTCAAAATATTCCTATTACAGTTATAGTCTCTATATATTTTGGCGTCTGAGAGCCATATTCAAGATTTTAAACTTAAATTGATAGAGCCAGTGGTGCATATCTCGTTAAGGTGTGTGATAGAGAACTGACCAATCTGATCTTCGGTACGGACTAAGTCATTGATAAATATGATTTTTATAGCACAGACTGTAAAACTTTTGAAAATCTCATGTTGTCTTCTTTGTTAAGTTATTTTCTTTCATAATTATTGAGTTTCTCGTATTAAATTGAATAATATTTTGGAAATGAAAATGGGTGTAACTTGGGTCATAGCTGTAAGGACACTCACTGTTCATTGTACAAACTAATAGTTATATATCAATAAAAATGTATAATGTTACCATTATTTATATTGTAGAGGTCCTATGGGAGTGGTAAGGATGGTGGGGCCAGGCCTGACTCCTGACACTTTGGTGTCTCAGTACCTGTCTGTAGGTCAAGTGGAGAGGGCAGTAAACCTGCTGCTCAGTCTCAACTGGGACACTCAGGGTTTACAGTGTCTCACCTGTCTACATCTCATAGCCAACCATGTGCTCAGGCTGCCTCTCACTCCAGACAAGGAAGGTTAGATATAGAAGGAATAGAGCTGATTCCCTATGGGATATATGTTTTAATGCCAATATTCAGATGTTGTAATGGTTCGCTTTGTTGCAAAATTACACAGAACATCACTATTGGTTATATGTCTAGAGATATTTTGCCACAGAATTCATATGCTGAGTTAAATATCATCATATTATTTATATAATAATATAATATACCAATAATCATATCATACATATTACATAGCTATGATGAGAAGGGTTGATTCAGTGTGAATGTTGATTAGCTCCAGTTCACCTTCCTCTTAGTAGAGCATATGAAACCTAATACTGTCATAGACTTGATTCCTGGAGTCATGTTCGTCTGAAGAGATTAAAAAAAAGTCAGTGAAGAAGAAGCTAAAAACGAACTCTCTGCATCGTTTCAACATAAGATACACCTAAACTACAAAATATAGTGTAATCTAGGTGAAGAGTTATTCTCATTGTATATCATGTGCACAATTGAGTGGACTCTGGTGTCGAAATGATGCAAAGAGCTTGTTTTAAGCTTTTTCATCTCTGAGTTTCTTTGGATTTTTTCACAGAACTTGACTTCAGTTTCCAAAAGTCAAATCTGCGACAGCATTAGATTTCAGATAAATAGTTTTGGTTTGATCAAAATGTTCTTTCACTAAACACCTCGAAAACTAAATTTATGCCCATTTCTCTCAGGGAGTCTACAGACTATTCCCTGGACGGACTGGTTGTTCACAGTTGTGGCAGTTATAATAATGTATTTTGCTCTTGTGAAAGTATTGAAAATGTCACGTCTTATAAATATATGGGCGTTATCTTTGATAAACGTTTGAAATGGTCTTGTCATATTGAATATGTGAAGAGAAGAACAAGGAAATACATATTTGCATTCAAACAATTAAGGGAAATATTAAATGAAAAGGAAATTAAACTTGCCTATTTTGCCTACGCCCAGTCATTGTTTTCATTCGGAATAATAGCCTGGGGCGGAGCGTACAAAACACTTCTGCAGCCACTGCAGGTGGTTCAGAACGCAATTTTAAAGGCCGGGTATAAAAAAAGTAGGAGATATCATACTGATACCTTATACAAAGAAACCGCTATTCTGTCAATCCGTAAAATTTTCATAAAAACTATCCTCATCCATATTTATAACAACTTTACAACAATCTTCTCAACAACTTCACACTCTCATAATACTCGATATGCACGGAATATTGGTGTTGTCCCAATGCAAATTAGTAAATCCATATCATCAACTAACTCTTTCTATATATCCCATCTTCTATTTAGAAATCTTTGTCGATATTTTCCTGACCACCACATTTTTGATTCACCATCGGTATTTATGTGTAAAAAAACGTTCAAATGAATGGTTGTCTCTTATCAGTATTGACGAGGCTGAATCAATTATTACGGCTGAATACAGACGGGACTACTTCTAACATTGCCCCCCCCCCTCCTTATCTAATCCTCCTTATCTAACCTGTTACTCCACTACCGACAATTATGAATGGATTCATGATAGCTCGTAGTATAATTTATATATTTAACTTTACTGCTTCACTTTAATCCTCTCAACCAACTACTGTATATAAGTGAATACTCTGTCGTTCTTCTTGATTCTGGAAATACACCATCCTAAATTTTAATACTTTTAATTATCCGCTAAGATTGACATTAGTACAATATTCCATGAAGTGTGTGTGTGTGTGTGTGTGTGTTGTGTGTGTGTGGGCGCGCGACGAGCGCACCACGTAGTTCAAATGATTTATATTGATAAAAAGACAGCAAACTACAATCCGTCCACGGTTTCATGGCAGCAACTCGAGCCTTCACGCACAGGCTTTCTACAGGCCCATGTAGGCTTATTACCCGTAGGTTCACTAATATTTTTTATTAATGAGTTCAAACTTCTTAAAATAAATTAACTGTTACTACTTACGAGTGTACAACTAGTTATATAAAATAGGATTCCATAAATTGTTTATTATTAAATAACTTATAATTACTGCTTAATTTTTACATTAGTTACTCTTTGGTTTATGTTTTAAGGAGTTTAAGTTTTAGTTTGTACACTATTTCATGTACCGAAAATTGGAAATAAATTATGATTCTCAATTCAATTCACATTCACTTCAGATGCCTCACTATGTGGATAGGTAAAACTGGAGTCTAACTAAGATTCTCATACATTGTTGTAATTAATATTTATTATTTGTTTGGAGTTAGACTGTACTTATACTTAGATTGCCTAATGTTAGGGAAGAAATTCGTGGCCATTCATATTACAGAGTGAAAATAAAACTATTATTAGTAATGTGTTAGTTCTTAACTTCGGTTTTGTTGACATCTGCTTCTTGAGGAAAAAAGACAAGGAGTTGGTTAAAAATAAAATGCTTCCTTGATAATTTGCTATGTCTCAAATAACATAATGAATCACAATAGGTTATATTGGTAATTTGGACATTACTAAATATTTGTTTTGTTGCAGTTCAGCTAGACAACTGCTCTTGGAAGTTTCCATGTTGCCATCCCACCCATTGTGTCATGCTACAGAAGTTGTGTGTGGTGACCCTGTGAGGGTTCTCACCTAGGAGGTTTTTCGATCAGCTATTTAAGGTTGGTACATCATAGATGATTTCCACTATACTCAAGTCAAATAAAACATACAAATTTTCAACAGATCTTAGTTGATGGCTTTGAGGTATGTGCCATTAAAATTGCTTTATTATAACTGGGTGTTGTTACATGTTATTTATCTAGTCAGTGATTTAGTGATGTATTTTTCTGTGGTTGGGTAAAGTCACTCACAGATTGGAATTACTTACAGCTGGAGGAATTAGATAATTTGTTATCGTCAATGTTAGGTTGGAAGTTTTCATGCCTCATGACTTAGTTAAATGACGCGCTACTCCACACCAACTCCCCTCACACGCTACTCTCGCTCGCTACATCGCGCGCTTGTGCTTTTGACTGGTCTACATGTGATTGGAATGATCGCGCGCGCAGCGCTTGATGATATATTTACACTTGGATATTGAATTTTACCACGCAGCGGCGCGCGCTCTCAGCCGCTACTCTCGCGTCATTCATTTTCCACTTTAACCCTTTGCACACCACTAATTAAATCCATTAACTTTCCTATTACGCCAAGACAAGTAAAAAAATGTTGTTTTCTTTAAGTTCAAAGCTAATTTTTATTTTAGCTAATATTATAAAAGGTAAAAGCAACATTAAGTTATTAAAACAGGGCGTTTTTTCTTCAAATTAGCGTTTGTAAATATAAAAATATCAACTGATAAAGTGTACATTTTGTTATAAAACAATGATAAACAACTATTTCAAACTAATCACAACACTACCATATGATGGAAGACTAATAAGCAAGATACGTAGTAGATGCACACTCGTTGACAAGCCGAGAAAACTAGTTATTATAACGCCACAGGATATGTTTCGGTTATGGCTCTGTAAGGAGACGTAGAACTGCGACGAGGCACAATGGTCGTAGTTAGTTAGACAAAGGGCGCTACCCCTCCCCCTGATGCAAAGTGAAGTTCGTTTATAAAAACTTCCTGTGTGACAACATGCCAATAAGCAACTGGAGTATTGCACCAGGTCATTTTGAAAAAAAAAGGGGGGCCTTTTGTGAAAACTATAAACAACTTCAATGAGAACATATTTTATAATATCCGGAGTATAAACTGTATTTGGTGTTTTGGTCCCAAAGTCTAAACCATTCTAATATATCCCATGAGAAAGGGTTTAGTTGCTAATGTGATTCATGCGCCTGCAATCCTTAGACCCATTATAACATTGCATATTAACTCGTGTCAGATTACTTTATAATAGATCGGTTGTTGACTTCTCATAAATAGGAGGACCCAACAGTGTACCTATTTTTAAAATTATCTCATTTATAACAAGGTATCCTGGCCAAATAATTCTTTATATTTTATGGTATTCTGTTATGGCTTGAGGGCAAAGACTCGACAATTCCGCTATTACTATACAGTTTACTAGCATTGTATAGCAATTTATTTTTGGAAGTGTCAAAAATAAGTAAAATAACTCAAACTGGTAACAGTAGAAAATCGCAGGAGAAGTGTTATTGTAAATGCTGGTAATAAATTTTAAGCAAGGCAATCTGTGATACTTATTCCTTTGTATGTTTATAGCTCATTATTGAATTTGTATATCTGTATATAGGTACAGGGACTGTTTGATGTGAAAAGGCGTTGCCGGTTAGCCAATAGATTCTCAACGGAGTATGATCTGTTCATGGGCATCTTTACACCACTACGCTCGCAATGTTGGTTGACACTTGACCATGGCAAAGCTGCAGCTTTGGAGAAGGGCATACCAAGTGTTCTGAGTGTGATTCTCAGTCAGGTAAATTGATCATGAAATAATCTCTCGTGTTTAAATTAATTAATTCCGTAACAATTCTTTTTTTGGTAATGTTCTAAACATTTGTCCTGCCAGGTTCGTCAGGACTTGTTTCCTGTTACCCAGTCTTCCTGACTCCTGTAGCTGTGACCGTCGAGCAGTTTCAGTCTCGAGGGACGATAGACCCGAACTACTCCTCCTCCTCTTCCAGTTCTTACACCAGAAACCCCCTCCCATCTCGGCAGAAAGTAACAGTTCTCAGATACTGTTAACCCACTATTACTGTTCCTGTGGAGTAGATACTACAATATTTGGAATGTTTTTTTAATATTCTCTATGAGTGGACAGATTGCAAATGAATGATAAAACTTTTCTACAGTAATAAGTCAATGAATAAAATAATGGTGAAACACAAAATATTATAATTAGGCTTGAGAATTGCTATCTAGATTGTATTGGATGGGTTGTGTAGCGGGTGAGTATATAAGTTTTTGGTAACAAGTTTGTCGTAAGTAACAAAACAATATTTGTCATAAAAACTATAAAAATGCCCAGCTGAACCCGCTATTTTTATTTCAATGTAATAATTTTTATTATAGTTGGGGTCTTTAAAAAGATTCAATTAACCTATTTACAAGTTTTCATTGCTGTCAATATGATTATTGATTTACTTAAATAGGTAGTCCCAGTTGAAACAGCACTCAGCAATCAAAAAACACTTGCGATTCTACAGTGAAGCAGAAATTGTAGCAAAAGTAAAAGGGACAGAAATGTGAATATTGAGTTTAGCTCCAGTTCACCTTCCTGTCAGTGCCAGTGTCTGGAATCTGATGGGTGTCACAAGGACTTAACTCTCCCTGGAAATTTGCACATTGTATCAACCCTTCCCACCATTTGTTGCAATTGTGGGATCCACGATATTAATAAAACTTTTGACATCTTCTTTCTACTTGCAATGTGGATTAAACAATCATTTCAAATCTCAGAAGAGAAAAATGGCTGAATTCTGAAAAATCTAATGTTTAAATAAAACCTTACAAAAAAATTAATAACTTGTATGTACAGCAACTATTTATAAAATGATTCGCCAACAGTTTCTGATGAATACATGAATTGGCACACCTCTACTAATAATTTGAGGAGATTTTTGATAAAAGAAGGATAAACGATGCACTTTTCTTGCCAAGATTAATTCGTTACATGAGAACTTTACAAACAATTTTAATGCTAGAAGAACAGATTGGGTGTTGGGTACCATGCACGTAATGAGGGCGGGCATATTGTGCGGTTCAAAATAAATAAGTAGTATTATTCTTTGCAAAAAAAGCTACTCATGTAAATAACATCACAATTGATCAACGATAACATGTTTTTTTTGATAAAAGTTAATATATTTTAAAAGGAGGAGCCCCTGGAAGAATGTGAGGACACAGAGCAGAGCCTATCAGCTGTCAACACAGTAGGCCTTCCACCCCCTCCCTTCCACTTCCACGCCTTCACTCCGAGGCTGTGTCTCTCTACTTGGCCAACAAACACGCGGCTTTACTAATGCCCCCTCAAGGTGAGTATTTTCTTATATACAGAGTTTAGGGAGCAGAAAACATTTTTGAATAAATTTTTCATCCAACAAAGTAGGCTAATCAAAACATAGTAATCATCAAACAGTAGTCAATACGTTGTTATTATTACAATTATTATTTTTATTAGACTGTAATTTTTTAAATGTGTCATACTCTTACGATTACTTAACTGACATAAACAGACGGATTAAATGATTAACTTACTTATTAAATGGAGGTCACCCCATTCAGAGTACACTTTGGTTTTAAGGGTTAGGTGAATTTGTTATAAATATTGTAGGTTGGGTAGCTTCTAATAAATCAGAAAATACCCAAAAATCATTGAAAGACAACATGTACTACATTGTAGACAAGTTAAATTAATAGTCCTACAGTGTCCACATTACAGTGGTTAACTGTGTTACTAACATCCCTGTAGATGTCCCCAGAATGAGCAAACTTCTTTCAGATGTAGCCATTGTATTACACCATTCTGTAAAGTACAAACTATATAAAAAATCAGGAATGCGTTAACTTTTATAAAGCAAATGTTACATTGAACTGGGTTGTAATAAATGTAATCGAGTACATGATGTCAATGTGGTGCTTTTACATATATGTTTACAACTACGGTGCTAACAGATTAAATATCAGAGAAAATTTTTTAAATTGGGCGGTTTAAACATTGGTAAATTGTTTTTAAATATCTATCATATGTGAATGTCTATATTATTGTTCAATTTAAATCTATTTATATAGTTTAATGCCCTTAATTTGTACCTCACTTTGTTAATTCAAGTGTGAATTTTTTCCAGAAGTTCGAGAAGATGATGAGACTGGAAAAATCAAAGTAGCTTCATTTTGGTGTAGTATAACAGCAAACTGATTAATCATATTTATTTTACAGGAAGTTGCTATACGAAAAAAAAACTTATCTTTTAATAAGTAATAGCCTCAGTTAATAGTTTCACTTGTTATTGAAACAATTTATCTTTATCAATCATTTTGTACATAATTTTATAAGTATGTTGATAGTACATATTTCAAAATTTACCTAGTGCAATTGAACGATTATTACAGACAAATTATACAGATTTTTTTGAAAGAACAAAAATATCTTAAATGATATAAAACTTAGTTAGGATTAACTCTGTCTTAGTTTTTAACACTTTCATAATTGTGCTCCAGATAAGCAACATTTTTGTCTGTTTTTAGTCTTAAGAGTATTTTGATTTTTTCCTCAAAGAGGCTATATTGTGAAAGAGCTATATACAATTCCCAAATAATTTGAGTGAGTTGTAATGTGAATTAAAGCACAATTACAATTTAATGCATTTTTCTTGCTCAGTTCTACTGGGGTTTATACAGTTTTTAAGTAAGTACTGTTTCGAAATTCCGCTACTGTAGCGCTGCAGCCAGTATCTTGCGCTAATGCGCTGTTTACCTTCATCTGATAGCAAGCCACAGATGGAACTACAGCAAAATTGGATCGTTTTTACATCTCCTATAATGCCTATTTCAAATGCCCCCATTAATGAGAGCCATTGACTGTGTTTCAATACGTTCTGTTGTTTTCTAGACACTAAAAGTGTGAAAAACAGTTGAAATTCACCATCAGTGTTTTGAAGTGTCTAGATAAAATATTATGAGTAATGGAATGGTATTCAAATGGTAACAGCTTTAAGAGATGGCCAAAGAATGTGCATGATGAGGAATGGAGTGGATTACTGACCTTATACAATCACGAAAAATTTAGTGTAGAAAGTAAATGATGAAGTGAAAAAGAACAGACATTTCACAATTTATTTGTTATCAAAAGAGTTTCCTCAATTTCGAGAAGTTATTTTCTCTATGGCATTTTTTTGTGTGACAATGTTTTGTACACATGCGAAAAATGAACTAAAGATCAGGCTGCATTATAATAAGCGGGCCACCAACACAATCAGATGATGAAATATTGAATGATTCGAATCATCGATTTTCATGACCATTTAAAGGGACTGAAAGCAAGATGTCCGACCAAATGACGTAATATATATTTCAAAGAACAATATGTTTATGCTAGTTATCAATCTTAGACATTAATGTAATATTAATATAATTTAGAATTTAAAATATTGTATGTACTTAACAAATTAAAATATAATATACAATTAATACAATTACAACTAAACAATAACATTTACTTATCATAAATATTGTATTAAGGATATAAGTCACTGGTTGAGAAATAAGACACGTAGGTCACCAGCCGCCATTTATTCAATATTAGGAAACGAAAAAAATGATTTTAATTTGGAATTTACTTAACAAACACGTTTTTACTTTGAACAAAATTTGGAAAGATTATGTCAAATTGAGTGAAGTTTTAGATTTTAAAAATGTTACTATGAAGAAACTATATTTTTATGTTTAAAAGAAATGAATTTGGGTTTAAAATAGTAAGAAATAAATCAACTTTATTAAAAGTACTCTAGAACCACGTAGTACTATATTACTTAGGATACACATGTATAATAGCATTAAAAAAATGCTCAAATAGATTACCTCAAATAGGAATCATCATTTCATGTTTATACATAAATTCTGCAAGATGATCAGCAATGCACTCACTTCTGAGACCGGTTTTTAAAGATTTCTTAGTGGCTCTCCAATTTGATTCAATTGTTTGCGTGTTTCCAGAAGTTCAAACGTATCTATGAAGTCGTACTGTGGTTAACAGTAAAATGATCATAACTTTGTGTTTTTGGTTCAAAATAAGCCTTCCATAAATCAGTTACGATTGTTGTTCCAGGTTTAACCCTCCATCTGATGACTATTTCACTCTAAAATGATTAGGGCGTTTTCAAGCCATTTACATGGTTTGCTAAAGAAATTATAAAAAAATATAAAACAGTGAGAAAATACCAAGTGTTATACAATCAAATTGTTTGTAATAATATGTTCTACAAGCTAGTAACAAAAACAAAAACTTACCTTATTTTTCAAAAAAGATTTTTTCTTTTCAGCTGGGCAGATTGATTAAAAAAAAAAAAACTTTCAACATTGAGGTGATATATATGTACACTAACTTGTTGCAATCTAAATTCCAAAATATACAAAATGTTCCTAATTTAATTCTGAGTTGAAAACACATCACATAACTTCTATAAAAGTAAAAACACTAACACTGAGAACTTGAAAATTGAAAAAATAGTACATGGGGAAATTTGGACTATTTATTGTAATACTTCAAATATTCATTGTTTTTTTCTCAATAAACCACTCATAACTGTTATTATTTTGGTTGAAATAGAAGCATAAAAATATCTAATGTATAACAAAATTAAACCATGAGAAAAAAATATAACTCTTTATATACATATCTACATTACTCAAAAATACATTTAGTCCGACTCAGATCCTGGACTCCTCTGCTCTTCTCATCCTCTTCCTTCCACTTCTTGTAGGTCTTTACACGGTGTTCTAAGCCGCTATAACATGTTGGGTGCACTCCACATTGACATCCTGGACACCAGTATCTACTTCTGGATGATTTTTGAGGAGTTGAACAGACCAATACATTTCCTGAGTTTTACCCCAGTAAGTCTCACCAGATTGTGCCCTACATCACCAGCTGGACCAGGCAGTATATCAATTGGAAGAGGATTATTTTTGTCTGTTGTGGCAATTCCTCATCTTACAAGTGGATTCTATTATGTTCCACCGTGAAGTTGTGGTTCGAAGTCAAAGGTTCTGTCAGTATGTGTTCCTTGTAAAGTATGTTAAGGCGGTTCACTCTCTAAGTTGCCATGTCAAGAAAATTATCAAAACAACCTTTTTACCACAGATTTATTTTTTTTGGTAGGTTCTTGAGCATAGATAAAAATGGTTAGATACAGACTTGTTCCCTCTTGCCATCAACTCCCCCCATAATTCAAATTATATTCTCCCTATGAGTTTAGGTTTGATTGCCTTCAATAGCTACCTTTTTTTTTTGGCTTTTGATCTCAATACATTCTCTTGCTGACCAGTGCAGTTTAGACAAGCAAGTATTACTAGGGCTTTCTTGTCTTTTTTTTGTTTGTATCCAAACTAGTAGTGTTTTTGTCCCGTCTGTAATAAATTTGTTTCTGTAGGTGTTAAATTTAGAGTTTGAATAAGAGTTTTTTTGGAGTATTGTCTTTATGGATCTTTTATTTATGGTGCCAGTTTTATGTAAGTTTGTTCCTTTCCAGAAAAGTTTTTTCAGCCAAAGGTATTTTAGTATAGTAGCTGTCGGTGTATAGGTAGGTAGTATTTATCCAGATAGGTTACATTTGTTCATTAATATGTAGTACTACTTTCTCAGTAAAAAAGGCAGAATTTAGAAATCATCTTGCAAAAACTCTTTACCACTGTTATAGCTCCACGAGTGCCTAAGACACAATAGGTGTTGTACGGGCTATCACAGAGTTCAAATTTTCTTGATTCCAAAGTCTAGCGTGGCGTGTTATTGGGAAGAAGTTATTGTTATATAACATGTGAACAACGGTTCTTCATACCGACCATTGACTCATCCCAAACATATGTTTTGAGAAGGTATAAAAGTAATACTTATTGAAGCTGGTCATTCATCGCATTCGTAACAATGGCCTAATTTTAATACCACGGATCGTGGCCTGGCTGATCCCCTTTAGGTATGGAAATTATTAAGAACTGACATGCAAACATGATCGGATGGATTCAAATCTATTGCATAGGTCATTACTTTCTGAAAAAAACGGGTACATTTTTTTGGTGATTTTTGAGGTTTGAACCAGTAATGTGCATAGTTTATTTCTGAACGACAGGACCCATGTTTAATAAGCAACGCCGAATGTATCGTCTTCCATTTTCAATTTTTGTTACATCAATTCCCATCTTTCTAAATCGAAAACTTTTTGTGGGGTTAGGGTGTACCAGAATTTCTTTTGTTTAGTCAAACTGTAACTGCAAGCATAAATTGTTTTGTTTCCTTTTACAAGTCAAATTCCAAATGGTATCTGTGAAAAATAAAAAAAAAATAAGTGAGAGGTAAGCTATTTCTTATGTGGTAAATTTTCTCGGTCCCCAGTATTGTTCTTTGTTGAAAAATCTAGACTTCAATGGTCCAATTGGGGGTTCAGGTTGCGATAGAATACATGCAAACCAATTTCTAGATCTGCTTGTGGTGGGCTGTAAGTTGATCATTATTAGGTTCATCATCCAGATATCATCAGACTGAGGATGGAGGTAGGCCTGGGGCCTATGTTGAGCTGGAGAGTGAAAACATTAGAAACATTGAAGGGTCTTACCAGAATAGTGGTGGTTGTCATCTGAATCTGTTATAAAAACATTAGTGTCCCAAATTAGGATTGTATTTCCTCTCCCAACTTCCAGAATGAGCAATACGTTTCTTTATTTTCCGTTCTGTTTCTTTTGAATTCATTTTCAACTCATTCATGAACAGAATTATTCACTGGGGGACAGTCATCTAAGTACTGTTCCAAATGTCCACCTGACTCGCACGTTACTTACATCACCCATCACTCGCGTCACTAATCTCTTTACATCTCAAACAGTTGCCTAATCGCACTAGAACGGGACTAAGTTCACTCATAAATTAAAAACCACACACTAATATAACAACACGATAATTAACTAGCCAAGACAATAAAACAAACATGTACCGACTAACAATAACAACAAACCAAATAGCGGACTACAAGCTGTGAACAGGCGACAAGTAAACTGTGGCGGGCCTGGCGGCGCGCGCGTAAGTGCGAAGTAGCGGTTGCGGCGTCGGCGCAGTCCAGAGCGTCAGCTGATTTTGTTAACATCCCCCTCTACCATTTCCCAAAGAACTTTCCAAACATCGATTCCAGATATGCTCGGTAGGAAGGAAACTTTTGTGTGATGTCTTCGTCCTCTTTCGTTAATAGACTATATAAAAGATCAGCTCGCGACACTGCATCACCGGATTCAATCTCTGATTTATTAGTTGGTATTTTGGACGATAAAAACTAACAGATCGCAACAGGCTGCGACTCTATCACGTACAGGCGGGTTCTTAATTGAGTCGCCACTATGCGATCTTAAATCACGCATGAGCAGGGGTTAAATCATTCTTAACAATTAATTGGGAATGGACGGTTGATTTTAGTACTCATGTTTACTTCCACTTCAATGGCAAATCACTCTAAACGGAATCTACCACCTCTTGTCTCCCTTTTAGAAATTGTCTACGGTCAGAGTGTCTAGTTCCTATCATGCCTATTTTTTTTTTACTCATGTTACCTTTCTACCAGTCCCTTCCACGACTATAAGTTTTTTTTTCCAACTCTTTTGGCTTTGCTCTAATTTTAACTACCACACCTTCGTTCACACCAATCTTAATCTCTTTCTTTTTTCTAAATTTGTGCGATACACCGCAAACAAAACATTAGCATCTTTTCAATAAGAGCGCCGCATCTGCAAATTATATTTTTGCAACTTATGGCATTTAAACTGCACTCATTTACCAAAAGATCATAAGTTGTTATCTTTCCAACATAGAATCGTAAATTATTTGCAATATTTATACTAATAATACCAAACTATTGAATGTTCAAACAAATCTTCTCTAGTGCGTTTTTAGTCACATAATGTTTTTTCTGGCTTTTCTTGCATTGAAAAAACATCTGATTCTCATCTTGTCATTTATATACTGAGGACACCGCGGACTTAACGGAGCTAGCTCCTTTTCTTGCAACCATTTGAAACCCTGTTCAGTAGTAATGAAAACATTTTGAGCTAATACTTGCATATTCATATATCATTATGTCTGTTCGTCACTATCCATCTTTAATACAACATAACAATACTAAGGATGGCAATGACGTCAACAATATTAGCTGATAATGAACACCACTAGCAACAGTCGGTAAGACGTCCCCTCTGTTCTCTAAATACAAGCTGGGAATAGTAATGATGGAACATCTATCGTTCAACTGTTGTAATTCAAATAATACCAATATTTAAATTTGATATTAAAATTTCATTCTGATTGTGTTGGTGGCC
>NW_025787077.1:0-13393 GCF_021130785.1 Homalodisca vitripennis
AAGTATGTCGCTATACTTGAACCCGGGAAGTAGAGTGTTGAACTAAGCCACGTATGAAAATAAATTAGAGATTGATGAGTTTTACAGTAGGATAAGATTGTTTTACCTTAATGTTATACATTCAATAATTGACATAGATTATGCTACAAACGATGTGCATTGGTGTATGGACCCTAGAAACGAATAAAATTTTGATGTCAGATTATGCTAAGAAAATGCTTATTTTTTGAGGAAGTATTCAATGTTATTATGAGGAGATAAGATGAAGATGATTTATATAAGGTCTTGATGAGGGGGGTCAGTACGAGTCCTTGTCCTAGAGGATCGGATTGGCCAACTTTTTCGAGAGTCTCTCTAACCTACATTGTCGGCTAGCAATGTCACTCAAACTCTAGAAAACCTAAAAGGGATAAAGCCTGACTTAAATGTCAATTTATAGGAGCATATCCGGCAACAAATTTATTGAGGAAATTAGTTTCGATCTCTTCTTGTCTAGAAAAAAGTTAAGAGTTATTTTTATTTTGAAATTTGTATGACAATTTCCCAACGGTACTTTTACCAACGAAATCCGTCCCCCAACGCATAAGCCAGCACGGCCACATTTAAAGTCCACGCTTGGCACAAGACAGAAGTAACAAAACAACTGATTACATTCTTTCAACTGTGACATGTATGGTGCTCCATCACCCGGCTTTAAAACCAAAACGCTATTGATTGATTACAGATTGTAAATACCTTTAAAAACAAATTGATAATTTCCAAATTTGCAATTTAATTTTTGAGGTTTATAATATTAAAAAAAGATGTTTATTAAAATGTGTTTTTCTCGACGTTAACTAATTTCTAAACTTGCAAACCTAATGGCTTACTTTAAACACTCCTAACGATTTCTACATCGAATTTTTTGTGGAATTGAAGAATTGAGGTCACTTCATAGATACAGAAAATTTGGTGACCAAATACGTTTACCTAATTGAAATTTTTTCAAAAATTTTAATTTCTGTATGACCTATATCAACTGACAAGGGCCGAAAAAGACCTTCATATTCCACCTGAGATTGCAATTTAAAACGAATCTACCGTCTACGCTGACGGCAAGTACAAATATCTTTTTTGATATGTTATTAGATTGTTTCTATCGTATTAATAATCGCCCCAGAGTAAAGTCTTAAAAACATTTGTATGTTATTAGTATGAATACGCCACGTTGTACCAACAACAACATTTATTTAGATTTTTTAAAATATTTATTGATTTGCAAAAATGTTTTTTTTAAGTTGTAACATGATTTACTATAGTGGTGAAAGAAAAGAAAACCGCTTAAAGTTTGTCCTCATCCACTTGTTTCAGCTAAAGTGGAATTGTTAACAAACGTGATTGTCCTGGTGTGGAATGCCCGGGGTCGTGTTTTTAGATCAATACTATTCAGAACTTGTCGAAACAAAGAAACTTTAGAATTTTAATTAGCAAAGCATGTAAGCATCGGACATGTTTTTATAATAACTACAATCCTTATTTCGGGAGGAAAATTAAATCAAGTAACTTTAAACTTTAGAACTAAAGATTATAAAAGGAGTTTAAACACTAAACAGTAAGAGATTGTGTTTGTGGTTCTTCTTTACTTCTTTGGCGCTTTCAACTAAGTCCATCAGTCTAACTGGAAGTAGTGAACGTTTAAAAACGCCTAGATTTTTTTTCCTAAAACTGTAACAACAGCTATTTTAAAACGATCCATAACTATTTAGATAGCATTTAATGTTAGCATAAAAAATATAAAAATATTACTTTAATTCGAAATTACTGTGTCGCGAGGTAGGTATTGTTTATCATTTAATATCCCGATACTACATTTTTAAGTAATCCTTAAAAACATTGATGCTACATTTTCTCTTATGGGGATTACCATGACGGTTACGGTAACGAGAAAAATAAGAAGGATAAATAAATGTTTTAAGCTAACTCAATGCACCCATTAAAAATATTCAATATATGTAGTAACTATCCTAAAACATATCTAGATAACTTTATACTGACTATGATGTGAATAATTGTATTATTTAAAACACTAATATGGAACCCAATTTGATGTAACAGAAATCTGAATGTATTCTTGTGAAAAGATATGACAAAATGCAAATTTTTGCATTGGAAACTTCATGTCTACAAGAATGAGATCATGCGCCATTCTTAATTTTCAACTTCTTTTTGGTTTGATATGATCACGCCAGGACACCGTTGACAATGAAAATGACGCTACAGATTTGTCCAATATTGCGTGCAAGCTCTGCGAAGTGGAGTATTTTTACCATATAAAATACAGAATGTATCAATATTGTGTAAAAATAAGTTATTGTCTTTAATTTATCACCCATAAAAAATGTAAGTGTAAGAAAATGTATTTGAATTTTAAATGGGACATATCTGGTGTATCAAGGAATATCCAAAAAGTTAAAACGCCATTTTTACTCAAAAATGTAAGTCCACTGCTTTACAACATTCACTATTTCAATAACATTTTGCCATCAAATTTACATTCTTTTAACATAATATAAAAAAAGATTTTGCGCTAAACTAAAATGCCCCGGTTTTACCAGTTAAACCTTATGAATGCAGTTGGAGTTAACTGTTAAACCATTTTGTGTATGTTTTTAACTATTTATGAAAACATAAAGTCTTAGATGAAAAGGTAAAATAAAACACACAATATCGGCGTTAAAAAATTTTACTATTTATAAGTATTTAGGACACCAAAATAGCTTAAATAGTTATTTTTTTACATTACATTCTAATTCATGGAGAGCATTTAATATAGGGTAAGATTTTAACATTGAAACTGAAAATTATTGTACCAACGAGCTTACATGTTGTGTATAAAAAATTGCTTTTAAGGACTTCATCGTTTTAATTACTATTTAAATAATTTATACTTCATTAAGAAGTTGACTGCGGCAGACGCCTTACAGTGCCAGAGGTAGGTTCAGAGTAAACAGTCTCCCTCCAGTACAGACCAGCAGTGATGTGAAATTGTAAAAATTATGTAAAAAATTGGCCAAAATTACACATTGCTCTGAATTTAATTTTTGTTTCACACAAGATTTGATTTTAATTAAAGGGTAAAGAATGTATTATTTTTACCAGGAAGTAAGAGAAGCCCTCTCTAACACTTAATCTGGAGATAAATGGCTTAAAAGTGACTTCCACCACCACCATCAACGGACCGGGCTGGCGAGGCTGCGGTAGCGGAGGACAGGATTGCTCAACGGACAACACATCCAAAGCAAACGGGATCGTCTGCCCACGCTCGGACGTTGCTTATCTCGGTTATTCTTTGCGGACAAATGCTGTCTACCAACTAGACTGCATCATCGGTTTAGCGTTATGTAAATATAATAACAGCGCTTGAACCCATGGCAGGCCCAAGCTATCTCCAAATATTAATGGATTTTCTGAAAATCTCAGAATTGTTCAGAAAGTTTCAACAAATAAATCTCTCTGATGAGATTTGATTAAATTCCTGTGTCTTTTCCCAAAACTTTAGAACGTCTCTACTCGCCAACATTAAAAACTACTGAATTAGAGAATCACATAACAAAACAATCTTTAATGCAAACAGTATTAAATAGTATTTCTGATTTCGCGAATTGTCATCTAATCGAATTACGAGTTCATATTTAATCGTTCTATTGATGTTAGGCCGGCACTGATGTCTACGAATGTAAAATCCCTCGATTTAATCCCTATCCCGTAGAATGAAGGCCAGAACTGTATAGGAGTTTGAGGCCAAGAGTGCGTATAAAGCGGTTTTTATATCACTTATTAAGTATAATCGATACTAATATATTATCGAATAACATGACTACTAATCGGGTCATCAAACGTATATGAAAATAATAAATTAAAATCACGTTTCAAATTAATATAAAATAAGTTTTAAACAAGTCACCATAATGTCATAAATACTCGTTAATAAAGGAACCATAACCATTAATTCAAACGATTAAAAACTAAGGACAGGTGATAGGAACAATTTACATTTTAGAATGATAATTGAAAACATTAAACAACAAAACAAACCTCTTGAAGCCGAGAGAAAACAACTCAGTAAATTTATCCTTAAGGTGTTATATTTGGTTAGTTTTTCAAGTTAAACTATCTTTTTTTATTTAAAAGAAGTTACTTATCGAACGAATTGTGTATGAGAGTACGAAAATGAGTGTAAAAATTGGTGCATGATAATTTAGTATTTGTTCAAATTAATTCCTATTGATTGATTAAAATCGATTAATTTAAATATCGTTTTGATAATACCGGAATAGAGAAAACCGGATCCGATTTATCGTATTCTACTCGATTTTGACCATAATTTATAAAAGCCCAACAAATTTTTCATATAGAGCTTTGGAAATCCAAACCAACCTCTTGGAGCATAAGAAAACCTGCAAAATATAATATTTTTACGTAAAGATCGAAAATTTTCTGTCATATTTTTTACACTCATGTAGTGGAACTATTTTAATTTTTTCAAGTCACATAACAAAAGCTAATTAAATTATATTAGGTAATAACCAAATCATCAACCAATACCTGCTTGTTCATCTTTAGTAAGTTACTGGACTGCTTAAGGAGCAGGACCGTCCTTATCAATTTTCAAGGAAAGGTGAGTTAGGATTCGTTATCAGTAAAACAGTTATACTCAGCAGAGGCCGGAGATAACTCCGATGCACCGTAAGTTCTCTTATCTCATTCGTAAGGACATGCGACTCATCTCGTTTATGCAACGTTGGCTGGACACTTCTGCTCGGCGAACATTCGATAATAACCATGGAAATGGCTTGGACTGGAATGGATGTCAGCTGTTTATAACAAAGTTACATGTTACACTTTCCCGTAATATAATAACGATATAGAAGTAAAAAATTAATGAAAGGTACAATTCCGAGAAAACGAATCCGCGAAAATAAGAATAAGATAAGATCGCTGGAAAGATTCTCGGAAAAAAACGTGATTAAGTCAAGCGTATAACATAATCAGGAGTGGTTGGATTATCGATTTTGTTATTCCAGATATGTGGACTACTCATCAATCTTCCATTTAGGATATACGTATTTTTTGGTCCAAGAAACAAATTCCGTTGTCAACTATCGTTAGAAAGCAGACTTTCAGATATTACATAATTTACGCTATAATATCGGTCTTTCTGTCTTGCACGATAATTAAGGTGCGGAAATCTGATTGTCTCAGAGCACATAGGGTCTTTCCACTTCTCGACTATTTCAAAGAAAGATTCTCCGAACAGCACGTATATATATATCTTGGTGGTAGAACCAGTGACCACCAAAGTTGTTTGAGATCAATTTACAGATTTGAACAGTTGTATGAACTTGAAAACGTTATGTTGTGTGGGCACCAACTACCTTTCCAGCAGGCCCTCTCATCGTTTTTTCTCTCTTGTCGAGAGTCGGGTAATGTAAATACATTTTAAATCGAGACCTCCTCAAGGACAGATTTCTTGATTCACTTCCATGCTGATTTCCAGTTTCTTCAACAACAGCCTCTAATATGGAATAAAATGGTCAACCAACGTTACACAATACTTGTGTGGACGAATCATGGCAACCATCCAACAAATGGGTTTCGGGTGAAATAAAATAGGTCAGTACAGTAAAATCCCATTAAATCCGGCATCCTTTAGTTCAGGCACACTTGGTAATCCGGGAAAAAGCAACATTTTCCTGAAACAAAACGCAAAAGAAAACGGTTTAATTTAATACGTTTAATGTTTAATGTTTTTTTCCGCTTTGTGTGTGGGACACAGTATTTAGGCGGGCATGGAGAGATGAGGCTAGGCATTCCATATTCGGCACACGATGTCACGGTGTATGACCATAGCTTGTCGGCACTGTTCTATCCTGTGTACCCAGTTTTGTATTTTCGTATCAATTTAATTTCAGTCCTAGGTCAAATTTCACCTTTAAATGTGTGGTTCAGCACAGGTTTGTGATGGAAAGGACGACTCTAAACGAATGGACGTTTATTGTCGCCATTGCCATCTTTGATAGACAAGCAGTGTCCTAGAGACGGACTGGCAGTGGCAAGTAAGGTACGCAGGCCCGTCCTCAGACCAGGTTTTAAGGACAATTTTACCGGGGGCCCGATCCTTTAGGAGGCTCGCCTCACGCCTATTTCAAAGGGACCATGCCACCCGGCGCGTAGGTGGCTGGGGACGTGACGGGGGCTCGGCCAAATATCTTTTCAGGGGCCCGCCAAACCTCGAGTACGGCCCCTGGTCGGTACGGGGCTGAGGATGAGCCGGGATGAAGCGCCCTTGACCTTGACCCCGTTAAATGTTACGCCCAGCTGTTGTGATTGCGATAGACTAAGCATTTTAAATAGACCCCTTTAAAAAAAGGTCTTATATATCCACGTATAAAAACGACTCCGGTAAGTTCGGTTTTTACAGTTTCTGTCTGTCGATTTGTGGGAATGCCTTACCTGTAAACATAAGAGCCATTCGATAGGCTCGCTTGCTTCGGGGCGGGGCGGCCTGATTTTGCTGGGGGCTCAGGGGGTATTAGGGGTTGTGAGCCGGTTCAATAACCTACTATCTCCCCGGCTCCTCATGTGTGTTTTATTATAGTGTATGTGTGTGTGGGTTTATTGGCTGCAGAGGCCCACTGACCATTTGAAGGCGTTTGGCCTTTCCGGGTAGAGTGGCCAAAGACCTCAGAGCCGTGGTCTGTCACAAGTTAGGGAGTAGCTTCCAGATTTAATTATTATTTTGTTTTTTAGTGTTTTGTTTAGTTTTGCTGAGCTATTCTCCTTTCTGACATGTGCGGGCTAAGTGTTACGGCCCCTCATGATGAGGTCCCAGGAGATGAGGGGTTTTTGGGGGATTGTTTTTTTTTTTTCTGCTGCCATCTCTCCTTCATGCGTGAGGTCGCAAGAGAACCTTCGCTTTTGCGCTCTGCTGAAGGACGGCCACCATGTTGGACATTTCTACTACGTCAACATCTGTGATACCCTGCCATATTCTTTTAATTTATTTGTTATTGTTATTGTTGCCATTTATATAGTTTATATTTTGTTATTTTAATTTTAAGTTAGTTTTAGATTAGTTATTTAGTTATTTTCTTGGATTTCATTAGGAGTCCCGCCCTTAGCCGAAGGATACCGGGTGGAATTGGAATTTCTTGTTTCAAAATTATGGCGTATTTTCTAATTTTTTGTATGCAGGTGCACCTGACGAGGATTTGTTTGAGGTTATACTACATGCAGGCACTTTTTATTTTTTTTTATATTTATTAGCTATATTATATATATATTTATATTTTGACTGGATAGGCCCTATGTCGGTGTCTTTAGTAAATGAACCTGAGTATACTGACCACGGTGTTCTTTTTTACCTAGTTTTTGTTTTGATCCGGCATCCCCGTTCGCCACCATGGGCGCGCGCTTCCCTGATGGTTGCTGTGGGCAGTGGGGGTTGTGCGAGCGGCGAGTGTACGGTTTCAATGGTGAGCAGAGCGTGGTTAGCTGCTCTCATCAGCTTGTCTCTCAGTTTCTGGTTTTTGTTTGTTGGAGTCGGTGTAGTTAGTGTTAGGGTAGGGGGAGGTTAGAGTTACACAATTTTATTTATCATTAGGAGCTCGCCCTAGCACGAGGATACCCGGTGGAATTGGTTTTAGTGTCTTGCTTCCTGCAGGACTTACCTTTGGCAGGGAGCCAAGGGACTCTAAATTGCTTAACCGCTAAATTTAATCTAACCTGGTACTCTACTTCTCCCCTATCAATGTTGTTGTTGTTTGTTATATTTATTGCTATCTGTGATTTGTAGAGTTGGCTGCGTTAGTGCTATATTTGGCAGGGTACTCCTTCTATTAGGTAGCGGGGTATTAAGTTCTTCAACTTGGACCTCGTTCAGTGTAAGCCTTGTTGTGAGTTTTGAGTCCACTTAGGTTTTACTAAGTAATTGATTGCGTACCGCTTTGTTGTTTATTGTGGTATTTATTTGTCTTAATTGGTTGGTTATGGCGTTTTTCCCTGGTGCCTGAAACATCTACGCAAGCCCGGAAGTTTTGGTTTTTGAGGGGTCCTGTGGCGAGAGGGATCAGAAGCCCGAGGGGAGATGTGGGAGGGCATTAAGAGCTCAATTACGGGCTTTGTATAGCGTTGGACCGCAGCTGGAATGCAGAGTTCCAAAATTAAACACCGAATTTGAGTGTTGTAAAACCCGCATGGAGGAATTAGAAGACGATATTAATTTTGAGTCCACTTCCCATGTCCGGGTCAGCATAAGGCTAGATTGGGCATCTCAGCTTTTACATTGGCGTGACAGAATAGTTTTACTTATGTCAAGCTCCTAGTTTAAACTCTGATATTAAAAGTTGGGCTTTTTCGGCCAGTAACAAATTTAAAAACAAGCCTTAGATGGTTTTGGAGTGAGGTGCGCTTCGGTTGAAGAGAAGCGGGGTACTATTTACCGCTGTCACTCCAACGGAGGTTCCCCACTACCATTACTTTTGCTAACCATTCCACCGGCTCTTCCTTTCGATGCCTCCCAGAGTTTACTATGTCTTCCGATGGGGTCGTGGTGAGGCATCATCTATAGTTGTGCCTTCCTTTTCTAGCTTTGGCAAACTGCCCCATCCTTTGGGGAGTGTTTTACAAACACTCTCCCCAGAGTTGATGGGCTTGCATTTTAAAACACGAATTTACTTATCCATTTCCTTCTGGAAAGTTTTTAAGGCTAAGAGAATTTCCTGGTTATGACAGGATGCCATGCTTATGCAGATTTTAGCGCCAGTTTTTCTTAAGAAGGCCGCTTTTTGATCGCCTTCTAGGGGACTGCCTTAAGAGGAGGTGCCACCTTTGACCAGTTCCACGCCGAGATCTTGGAGTTACTTTGATAACCTGCTCGGGTCTAGGGAGCGCTTGCGGGATGGAAACGCGTTTTACCGTCCTCAGGCACCAGACGAGAACCGTTGAGCACATTTTTGTCGGGGGAGAGAGATACGGGATTGTAGCCCGGGTGTTGCGCTTTGAAGCTTCTTGAGCGAAACGGATGTGGATGAGCCTTATTTTGGAGGGCATTAAACCTGAGGAGACGCTCCCGTTTGATTTTTTGTAGCCGTGTTCCCGCATCTTTTGCGGATTTGGACCGCCTCTCCATCATCTCTAGAGGGGTTTCAGGATGCGGATGATCAAAGGGGAGGCCATGTCGTAGATGGCATCTTCCTCACTTGCCTCCGGGGCCGGGTCCGATTGCTCCGGTGCAGTCTTGAGCCAGCAGCTGCGCTCCTTACCCGTAGGCAGCCTCCTAACCTGTTCTTGGCTGCAAGCAAAGTGGGACATATTAGACCGTTTTGTCCACTTAATAAAAAAACACTAGTAAGCTCTTGCGGAACGGAGTAAGCCCGACTCGTTGCCGTCGTAAAGGTAATTTTGAGGGCAAATACTGTACCTGGATTTTGATGGTATAAAAGGGTAGCTGGTTTAATGCAGGAAACAGAAAGAAAACAGAAAGAAATTAGGAACTTGGGGGACAGTTATTCATCGTTTGGCCGAGATGCCTGAGGGGGAGGTTGCTGACTCTGGCTGCGCACAGGGGAGTAAAGGGCTCCCGCTCAACTGGCCCCACAACTGGATGTACTTGTGGCGGGAATGTGGTGCAGAAGGCCCTGGTTGATTCTTGGGTCAGCACTCAGGCCTGATTTCCTTTGTCGTTTTTGAAGATCTAAAATTCCTCTGGGCTAATACGGCAGGTTTGGGGGCCTAGTTCACTTATATTGTGGACTGCTTCACGCACACCTTTAACCTATTATCTGTGAGTTGTCTGGGCCGCTGGACGTGCCACAGATTCACAATCAAAATTAATTATTTCTCTTGGGATTGGAGCTTTTTGGTGGCTAAGGGACCTGGACCTTTTCCTTTCATCTTGGGAGCAGGATTTTTATTCGGGAAAAACTGGCATTCGCATGATTTTGGATTTGGCCTCCTAGTCATGTTTTCTTTGCTTTCGCCAGGCGGGTGCGCGTTCCCTTTTTCAGATGTCGAGTCTCGTGGGACTGCTGCCTAAGAGAATGGAAGATAAGGCTTGATCCTCCTGACCAACTAGGACATTCTTACGCCGGGAAAGAGGCTGAGGACATAAGGCAGATTTGTTCCAGTTTTCCTGAAGTTCCTTAACTGACCAAAAACTGGGCAACGACCAATCTCTTGGAATACGAGAATTCGTCTTACAGACACCCCGTCCTGTACGTTCCCCATCCATATAAGCTTGCTCCGCCCTAGATGGAAATTCTGTGAGAAATATGATTGATGAATTTTACTTAAGAGTGGGGTTAATCGTAGCGTTCTTGCTCAAATTTTTCCAGTCCGCGTTTTAGTGCCGAAACCTAATGGGAAGTCCAGATTGGTCCTGGAACTATCGAAAGTCAATGCTCAGATAGAAATTGACTCGTGCCTCTCCCCGATTGGCCATTCTGCTTCGACTCGGTTTTTGGTAAAGGCCAAAGTATTTCTCCATTTTTGATCTTAATCAGGCATATCATCAGATTCCTCTAAAACACGAGTCTCGACCTCTCACTGCCTTTTGTTTGCTTGGAATTTTGTACCAGTTCACCGCAGTGCCAAAATGGGGCTTGGCTTGTGGGGGGCCCCAAACACTCACCAACTCCTGAGGGTATCCGGCAGCCCATAGTTATGCTTCACCACCCTTAAACCCCTTGTAAGAAGAAGAGTTTTCTTTTATGAGCTGGAATGTTTGGCGTCGTGTTTGGACTTTAAAAATTTCAGGCGTTACCCAGAACAAAAAAAATTTTTTTTTGGAAACCGACAACCCCACTTTCTTGGCTCCCTTTCCCCCCCCCCAGCTCGGGAAATTGGCGCTGGGTTTTCCAAATTTTCGGGCCTTAAGTTCACAGTGCAGCACTGCGAGCACCCAAAATACATAGCGGACACTCTGTCACGCATGTATCACTTACCCAACGACCACCAAATTTATCAGAGCCGCCATGTTGTGGCGTGCTCCTAGACTTTCCTCTGGCTTTTGGACATTTTTTTCCACACCAACTTAAGGATCCCGGCTGACTGCTATCATCAATGAGTTTAAAAACGGAGGTCCCACCCTCCTTTTTTTCTGACCGGGGTGCTCTATGCTCCCGGGCCAACACGGAGAAAACCTAAGTTAGTGCGCAAGTTTTCTTGTACCGATGGTCTTTCAGTATTTTCATTCTTCTCTGTGGGCGGACACTGGGAATTCATAAGCCCATCGCGAAGATTAGGGATCATTTATCGGAAAAGGTATGGCCGGATATTGCACTCGAGTACGTTTGTGAACTGTCTCGCTAAGCAACCGCCAAAATCCAAGTTGGGGTTTTGCATCTGAGGTGGCGGAAAAACCTTTGGAAAAGGGTTTTCATTGACTTTTTTGGGCCTCTCCCGCGTGCAAGCCCGGGAAATAATTTCCTATTTGTTTGTGTGGATGCCTTCTCCAAGTTTGTTTGGTTGTTCCCATTGGGGAGTCTCCCGCGCAGCTCAGGGTGCAAGCATTTTCGTAACCATTTTTTTCAACACTTTGGAATCCCCCCCACCTTATTTTCCGATAATGGTCCAGTTTGTCTCCAAATTTTTAAAAGAATGGTTTTTGGCACAAAATCCGCATGTGACTACTTCCCCTTTCTATCCCACCTTTCACGCCGAACGGTTTAATGAATCTTCGATCTGTCTCATTTCCTTTTATGCGGAAAATCAGACCCCCTGGGATCAACAAAAACCTTGGGTCCAAATTTTCCTTTAAACGGCCCCGCATGAAAGTCACAAGGGGGGTACCCTTTTAGTTATTATTTGGGTTTCCGCCAAACAACCCTTTGGCGAACCTTTGGAAAATTAGCCTTCTGCCCCCTCCTGGTGCTCCCAATGTGAAAGCCCTTGGGGGGCAGCCAGCGGAAACCATTGGCTAGGGAGTTAGTAAGGAGGAAATACAACCGAGGTCGTATTGCCCAAACCCTTCCGGGGGGGGATTAGTTTATGCAAGGCCACCCAGTCCTTCGGCTGTGGGTAAAAGACTGCAAACTTTACTACGGTGGCTGGTCCCACCGAATCTTTAAGTTTCTGACTCCGTGACTGCCCGACGGGGGATCCCATCCGGGAAGATTTTCAGGAAGGCCAATACCCATCTAAGCCTTGCCCGGGGTCACCGTGTTTTTCCCCTTTGTCTGTGCGGGGGGGTTTTAGGTCCAGAGGCCTGATCACCTCTGCTCCTTCTTCCGATCAAGGTTTTCCCGTTTTCTTTTTTGTACCCACGCAACTCTTTGGGTGATTTCTTGCCTCCAACTGGATTTTTTGGTTTTCCCCCCTGCAACTTCAGGGGTTTTCCGGTTTATAATTCTTCAACCATTGGGGGGAGACATTTCGTTTGGTTTTCATTTTTAAGAAATTAACAGAGGGGAGTTCCCTTTTGGGGGGGGAGTCTGAGCCGTTCAATACCTAATCTCCCCGGGTCATGTGTTTTTTTTAAAAGTGATGTTTTTGGGGTTTATTGGCTGCAGGGGCCCTGACCATTTGAAGGCGTTGGCCTTCCGGTAGAGTGGCAAAAACTCAGACATGGGGGTACAAGTTAGGAGTAGCTCCAGTTTAAATATTTTTTTTTTAGTGTTTTTTGTTTTGCGGCATTTCCTTCTGACATGTGCGGTAAGTTTACGGCCCCCCACTGTGAGGTCCAGGAGATAGTTTATTTTCTTTTCTGCCATCTCTCCATCATCGTGGTCGCAAGGAACCTTCGCTTTTGCCTCTGCTAAGCGGCCACCAGATGGACATTTTTACTATCAACATCTGTGAAAACCCCGCCCCAAATTTTTTATTTTTTTTTTTATTGTTATTGTTGCCTTTATATAGTTTTAAATTTTTTTTATTTAATTTAATTAGTTTTAGAATTATTTAGTTATTTTTTGGATTTCTTTGGGGCCCCCCCTTAGCCGAAGGATACCGGGTGGAATTGTATTTTTGTTTTAAATTTTGGCGTTTCTAATTTTGTATGCAGGTGCACCTGACGAGGGTTGTTTGAGGGTTACACTGCAGGCACTTTTTTTTTTTTTTATTTATAGTATAATAATATATTTTTTTTTTTTTTTGACTGGATAGGCCTATGCGGTGTCTTAGAAAAAGAACCTAGTATACGACCACGGTGTTCTTTTTTACCTAGTTTTTTTTTGATCCGGATCCCGTTCCCACCATGGGGGCGCGCCCCCCTGATGGTTTGCTGTGGGTGTGCGAGCGGGGATGTACGGTTTCATTGCGTTTGGATGTTGTACTTTGACCAAAGAAAAGGGAAATTGAAGAATGCGTGTGTCTTTTTAATAGTGGTAAACATGTATAAAGTTACAAAAAATTTTTC
>NW_025787078.1:0-14852 GCF_021130785.1 Homalodisca vitripennis
TCATTACACCTTCCACAGAGCGGATCCTCCTGAAGGATGCCAACTCTGTGTAGATGCTTCCTCAGTGACCATGCCCCGTAATGAGACCAATGACCTAAGAAGACATTGATCTGTTTAATGAGAGAAGGTCCGAAGCCACCTTGGAGGAAGGTGACTGTAATACCATTCTACTCACTCTCAAACCCGGATGCAACCTCCACCTTCTCCCATGCTCCGCGCGAATCCATTTCGAGACAACCCTAGAGGATTCACACCTTGGAACACCGCAGAACGGTTGAGGGCCCGTCATAATTGTTGCTGAGCCCTGGTTGGCCAGGGCATCAGTGCCTGTCACTTGCATTTTTCAATAATCATCAGACTACAGATGAATCATCTCTGAAACATGTACTACACATCATTTTTAGGAACTGACAGAAATAAAAAACTTAACTGATATTTTAATAAAAACCAGCACATACCAATAAATTTTAGGTACAAATATAATCGAAAATTTTTAATGAATTTCGTAAACATTCCATTTCTGACTAAACAAGTTTTTGGTAGAACATTCATAAGATGGTCTAGAGACTTTTTGGTACTTTCTTATTAAACAGAGACCACCTATTCAAAGCACGCTGCGGCTAATGTGGTTAGCCGATTTAGGTTTACTAACCTAACCGTTAGTATTTATTGTGTAACTGCCCAACCAAAGCTGCCAAATCCCGTTTATTATCAGTGGCCTCTGTTAAATCAGAAAGTACAGAATTTTTAAATATCTCCATATTTACAAGTAAAATTTAATAAAACTGGACCATCCATTCATGAGGCCAAGCATGGATACACATACTTTTATGAGACCAAAAAAACTCGGAAATGCGTTCTCAGAATGCGCGCCCAAAAGGATAGTTATAAAAATAATATTAAAACTGACCTTCTGACCAGTCATAAATTTTACTCAGACACTACTTGCTATAATAAGAACTTATTTTGAAAAAATTATTGTCACGAAGCCTATCATGTAAGACGATGAAGATGTCGTTTTCCCAGGCTGCAGTGCAATAAGCAGCTACCACAACAATCGAATCATTAACATTTCTGATGATCTAAACTATCAAACTAAAACGATGAACCGAATTACGTTATAAGTATTTCATACTGTAGCTGTTTTTTTTTAACTAAAAAGTAATGATTTAATGAGTTAAAAACTATCTATTTGTAGCCTATTTGTTAAATGTAAAAACCAAAGTAGTGTAAAATCTACTTCTAACGATTTTGAAGGATAAGCGTATCTGACAGCTTGTGGCATAAATAACATAAGTTCTTACAATTGTAGTGTCGGCCATTACTCAAATAGGCTACTACACAATAATTACATTGTTTCGCTGCAGTTTAATAAGTGGTCACCAACACAATTACATGATGATTATCGAATTATTTGAATAATCGATATTCATGACCATCCAAAGGACTGAGAAAGCAAAATGTCAGACCAAATAATATAATGGATATTTCAAAAACAATACGATCTTGCTAGTTTTTAATCTTAGTAACTCATTATAATTATGTATAAATATTAAAATAATTTACAAATTAAAATATAATGTATAATATAATTACAACAAAATAACATTTACTTACCTTTTGTATTTTCAAGGATAAACGTGACTGCTTGTAAAACAAAAAAGACGTCATCACTGCTCTTGCTGCCATTAATCACAAAAAACATGATTTTACTTTGAATTAATTCTGAGTGATAATGTCAAACTGAATTAAGTTTTATGCTTTTAAAATCATATTAGAGTGAAGCTATACTTTACACGTAAAATAAATTTGTTTCAGATTATATAAAATAACTAACTTTATTTAAACGTTTGAGCAGCACAGTACTTACAATTACTTTAGTCAATCAGAAATGTTATTTCTGCAGGTACTGATGCTGTCAAAAGTACATTCATTATTAAATAGTCATATTTTGTTTGATTTCAACTACAAAAGTACAAGATGTTTCATTATATTCATAATACCAAATTTAGAATTTTCAGAAAAAAGAATTCTCAAGACTATTTTTAGATAGGTTGTGTTTGTTCTTACTTTTCTTGCAGCGAAATACTATTTGATTTCCACCTTTAATTCTAGTTTTCATCCTGTCATACAAACTGGACGATTCGGATTAAAAAGAAGCAAGTTCATTAATTTGTAAGCATTTAAAACATTGCTCAGTTTTTATAAAATATGTTGCGCCAAGATAGTGCATATTCATTGCCATTGTTCTTGTTGTCACTAGCCTTCTCCTACATAAATGAAATAAACAGCTGGAAATGACATCACTAATCTAAATGAGAAAAAATGGCAATGATTAATTATGAATATCTATAAGGGTTCAATGTATTCAATAACATAGAAATTTAAAATTGGATAATCATATATACGATTGTGGTGGTAACCGATTATAATACTGTTAGCCCCATTGTTTTTATTAATTTCAAACATTATTAACTTTTAATAAATTAAAAACAGCTAGCTTTAATTTAATGTAAATTAATATTATAATGTGGTATTGAATTCAATAGTTTAGGTATTTCTAATCAATAAATTTGTTTTCGCTGATTTAGGATTGTTACGGTAGATTTTAACTAAGTAGCCTACACTCATTATTCAAATGCTATTTATCGAACGATTTGATTGTTTTGATATCCTAAGGATAATTCAATATTAAAAATTTATCTAACTTATCATATGAATTTCAACTTATTTAGTTTATAGTAATTTTAATGTAAACAATAAACAACAAGAAGTAACTAATATTTTGAGAATTTGAAGATGAATTATTTATAGATATCATGCTGAGCAACTTATAAATACTGTAAGGTTTCTTGCTTATCTAAAGTCTAGGCTATAATTAGGTTTTGTAATATTATTGTAAAATTTACGTATTTAAAATTGTAAAAGTACGAGATTCTTCTTGTTATGGTAATTTATTATAACTCTTATTGGGTACATTTTTACATTACATTGAAGTTGGATAATATATTGAATTGTATTGATAATAGCAATTGAATAAAGAGTGTAGGCTACTTTTTAAAGTCTCCACGATTGTTGTGGTGGCCAATTATAGTACTGAAGCCTTTTTTCACAGGCCTTCAAAAGATTTAAATATTTTGCAGGATGTTTAAAAAGGGTAGGGTGACGGATAAGCGGACCTGGTTTTTATATATCAAAAATTGGCCAAACAAATTTAATATTTATCTAAATCATCTTTATACATCAATCGAAACTAATTAATTATTTTTTAACAATTAACTTAAATAATCTATTTCAAAAGCGAGTAAAACACTTTGCAAATAATACATGTAACGTCATATTTAAATTTTAAAATAAGTATTACATCTAGATTATTAAAAAATGAAAGTCAATTTTAGAAAACTAAAAGACATTGCTTTGAAAGATGATTTAAGACGTGTTTTTCGTTGCTTCAACATGTTGGACTCATACCGGTACACCCGTTATGTGAAATTTGTGGGAAAAGAAACAATCCTGTGTAGAGGTGGTTAAATATGGTCTTCTTCAGTTTTCCTAATTTTGGTTATAATAATTTGGGGACTATGTTTTTCGGTGAAATTTACGTTAACCTGTGTTAGTATGCAAAAAATTAGGGCGGATCGGTAGCGGTTAGTCGCTAATTCTTAAGATCTTACCTAATTTGTTTTGATCACTGGTAAATATTAAATTCATATTTTAATTTATTACATATTCATTTTTATAGAGTAACTGTAAGATACTTTTAGATCAATTGATAGTCTAGGATTTGAGATGTGAATATTAGGTATCGGATGGTTACATTCTTTGAGAAAAAAAACCGGGTGTTCGCTTTATTCCACCCTACCCTGTTAAAACACAAAAAGATAGGACTCGAAGGACACAAAAGGAGAGATGTTTAAACAGTGTGTTGTAATTACTGAATAAAAGATTATAAAAATACCAAACTTATATAAAATAGTATTCATTGAATATTAAAATTGTAATATTTTAAAATGAAACAGTTATTTCAAACACACAAAAATCTTTTTTGTTTATGCCAGTGTTATTAGCTTACAAAATTCACTGTATAGACTCAATTACTTGTCTTCCATAAATAAAAAAGATAGGTTGTACAAAAACTTAAAACACTAACCACACAATACATTTAGGCTACCAAATGGCCTACAAATTAATATAGGAAAAATATAAATCCATTATTGGACCAAAAAACACAGGACCAATCATGCATTTTAGTTTTAGTTTTTGAGCAGGTCTTAAAAACATTCCACTTTATGCCTATTCTTTTTTGAGACCAATAAACAAATTAACAATTATTAATTGGTATTAAGGTTGACATCATACAAAAGGCACACACGATCATAGTCGCTAACCAAAAAACCATCTAGGGCTTCCAGGTGAGAGCCATTAGGGGGAAATCAAACAATGTTCACGTTGCGGGAGAATTGGAATTTGCTTCGAATCGCTTTTTTAAGAAAACGAGCAATAAGAATGTCTGATGGATCTTGACCAGTACAGCTTGTTAACTTTGCCGCAAAGGCCATACCTCTGGAGTTTAATTCAACATGGGCGAAGGTTTTGGTGGGTCTTTTGGATAATTCTTCCTATAATATTGCAAAATAGGAGACTTTATTTATTGTTTTATTGGTTGTGGTATGCTATGTGTTTTGTTTCGCCTTTTACAACAACTGTTTTATGAACATAAGGGGATGGGATGGCAATTGGGGGGTGGCGAGGAGGGGGAGGAGGTGGCATGAAACATTGTCGGAGGATGAAACTACACTTTCTGGTGTCAATTGTTTGCAGCATTGTTTTCTTTCTCTGAATTAATTTTGTCAGTCCATGGGCCTTCACTTTCTTGAATAAGTATGAAGGTTCCTTGTCACTTTTGATTGTAAAAATCCACACAGTTCTTTTTGTTTTAATTCATTCAACATCACTTTCCAATTGCAAAGACTCTTTTACATCTTCAACAGGTTTCTTGAAGAATTGACAGATATGGGGGGGGATTCTCTAAGGACACTGTTTCCATGTCACAAATGCAATACATTGGTCCACGCTAACCCTTCAATCGAACAAGATATGAAGTCTCTCGGGCATGAAGGCCATGTCATGTGAGATCCAAATCTTCCGCACCAACACTAAATCCTTTTCTTCTCGATAGATACATGCACCAACGCTCTTTGAAAATCAGCAGAGCGTCTTAAAACTAAATTTTAATAAAGTCTTCAATAAAAATACTGCAACTGATACAACGTGCCATTTCTATAGCCACAGTGTAAATTGATGGAACGTTACGGTTAAATTTAATATCGTTATTACCATAACACAAACAAGAAGTAAACTCATAAACAAATTAAAAATTTACAGGCAAGTATATTCACCTTAGTTGAGGGTTAAAAGTCAAACACGAATTTCTCTCCCTCCGGATAACTGCTTAATTCCTAAAACTAAAACACAACAAAAATCAAAACCTATCCTAGTTTAACAGCCAAACTACGGTAACCAATTTACACGCAGACATCAGTGTAGGACAAAAAGCCCACAAAACAGGGACTACTGCTGAGCTACAATTCCATTATCCGAATTGTCATGGTAAATCGATTAGGAATAAATCATTAATCACAGTAGTGTGATTTATGTAAGATATTGATTCATTACACGTATTATTCTATCCATGATTATTACTCAATTAAGTAGCAAAATAAAGGGAAGTGCCAACGTTTGATTTTAGTTACTTAGCAGTTTAAATAACACAGTTTTTCCGTCGCTACATTACAAAGGAAATACAGGCCATGGCAAAGTGAACAACCATAAATGTAATACCAGTCATTTATTATATAAAGGATCTATAAATCAAGGATACAGTCTCCACAATGACCAGAAAACCATGAATTTACCAAAATATCAACAACTATTATATCATATATTATATATAATATAATATAATTTTATAATATATATAAAGTGGAAGTTAGCCACTTCAAAACAAATCCTTATGGACTTAATTAAAAACAAATAAAATAATCAGATGGAAATAAAAAAATCTAAAGGCCAGGGTTTAAATATAAAAGACTATTGTTGTATTAATCAGTTAAAACGATATGGAATACTGTATTAGCAATTTTCTATAAGTGATTTTCTTTTTTTTTATCTTTTAAAGCATTTTGTGGATCATAAATATGTTTAGTACAAAAAAGCAAGCGTTGCCCAATCGGGTTGGTTAATTACCAACATTTTGTGGTAATATTAAGGTTCCTTCGGTGGGTATTTCAGGGTGGTAATTTTGCCCCGGTGGGTTAAAATTGGGTGGTATACTTTAAATTAATTACGGGAAATAACAACGTAACACACTGAGAATTCCGCTTTCAAGGTAACCTGATTGATTGTCCCCATTACAACACATTCAATCGATATAAATATTACAATATGTATTCAGATTGTTGTTGTTTTTAATACTCTATGCTAAGGATAATGAAATTGACGGTTGCGCATAGTTAGTCTTAATGATAACAACAACACCAGGGATATTTAGTCTATTGCTAGTTAGTAATTCAGTGTTTAGTGTTTCTTCTTGCTCTTTGAATTTTGGTTTGTTATCTATTTTACTTATTTCTTCTAGTGAAGTTTATTCAGTTGAGATAAGTTGATACAGTTTAATGGTATGATAAGATTTCATAGCCGTAGTTGTGGAGTTGGCTTTAGTTAAGTACGTTTATTCCAAGATATCGTAAGATTTTCATAGTTTTCTTTATCGTGCATTTTTAATCCGGATGGACCTAGAATAGTAGTATAAGTATTGTACGTGAAATTGTGTAGACTGTGGCCAAGGTATAGGTCTTACATAAAATGTAGTCAATATTTTTTCTTCTCGGACTAGCCCATTATTTTTATTGTGTTCATGTCGATAACTGTTAGTAGTGCTTGGCCAATCTTTTCCCCTTGGACCATTTATTGTTATAGGTGCCATATAACTTTAAGAAACGTAGATTCATCTTTTTGCAATGCTATTTTTCTTCCTTGGACTATTATTTTTAGAGTGTAGATGGACACTTTTGAGAGCTAGCTTTGCTGTCTCTTAAGTTCATACAAATCATTTGTTTTGTAAATATGATTAGGGGGCCTATAGCCTATGGAGTAACGACCTAGTCCTATTTTTATTGCTTTTTGTAATACCTACTACTAGCCTATCTGCTCTGCTTCTGATAATTGTTTTCCCTAAGCTTATACTAAAACATCCACCTAACTATAGTTAGTGTTGGGCCTAAACTAATTCTACATTTTCCATTCTACAAATCCATCTAACTTTGAACTAGCTTTATTGACATGAATCATCTAATTGGGACTAACCTTAAGTTAACTAAGATGGATAAGGTTTATTGATTAAAGAGTAGGCCTAAGCCTAAGAAAGATGAAGCATGAGAAAAAAAAGACAAAGATGATGGAAAGTAGACAGAGCAAGTCTCGTTTCTGTAGAAAGCTCACATGGTGAATCTGAGCCAAAAAATCTATTTGGGCCTAGTTCCAATGTCTCTTGCAATCCCCAATGGAAGTACGAATGACTTAGGAATAGATCCAGGATGATCCAAGAACCATTAGGCTCAAAGCTCTAAGTGAGGAGGACCAGGTTAATATTGCTGCTAAGTAGCAAGGAAACTGACGCTTGATACAGACCTTAGCCGTAACACTCAATACTTCAAAACCACCCAACCAAAACTGGACTGCTAGGCCTAAAATTGTGGTGTCTAGGTTTACCCATATCTGCCACCATTAGGCCTAGTAAAAAACAAGAAAGATAAATTACAATTCAAATACTGGTTTTTTGAATTGGACCCACCAGTTCAAAAACTGGCTACAAGAAAAAAAGTCAAAGAATGGAAATGGAGGACCGAGACAAGACTTGGCATTAATTGTAAGGTGTCTCGTGATGACAGTCATGGGGGCGCATAAAAAACAGAGCATTAGTGCGTCATGGATAAAGTCCCTCAAGCAACCTTAAAATTAATCAAGAGGAGGATAGCCTACTAACAAAGTACTTAAAAAAAAATTGTTCAAAGAACTACAAACAGATAAAGTGTCAAACGAGCAGAATTAAAATTAGCGGGCCATAAATTTGCAAACCAAACAACCTGCCCTTTTCGCTGATGGAATACATTGATTCCGCTGTTGCAAATCGGTCTTTTCGGACTCAGAAATTGCTGCTTTATAAACTGTGGTGTATGAAACGCACTAAAACAACAAACTGTGATTAAAAAAAGCCTATTAGGTCCCGCATTCATGGAAAATGATTTACCAAAAAACTAAGGGTCACCAGGATCGTTTTTCTCCCTTGATCTATGGATGAGACAACGGATATGATCACGGCAATCGGTTAATCAATGTGCCCTCACAGTTTAATCTATAGTTGATGATGTAAACTGGAATCGCTCAATAAAACTAAATTTATTTGACATTGATTTGAAGGATCCATGAAATCTTTAGCCACATGCCTCTTGATGATATTATTCACTGGGTGATGATGAACTCGCTGAAAATCAAAAAAATATACCCATTGAAAAACTTAGTGGGATTTAGTTCTGACACATGTAATGTGATGGGTGGGGCAGGACATCATTATTCGGTTTTTTTTTTCACTTTTGAAAATAGAAATCCCTCACATTGCATGTTGTCAAGTGTTTCCTTTGCCACATGGATCCACATCTGGCTCGGCAAGGTTAAAGCATGTATGAAGTTACCAAAGACAGTGGAGGATTTGCCTCCGAAATCTTGGGGCTTCACTTCAGCAGAAGATTTTGGGGAGACAGTCTCGGCCTTTGTACAGTTCCAAGAGTTTTTTCAAGAGGAAAAGGGAAATCCATCAATAAATACTATCACCAGCAGGTAACAAAGATGGCTGTCATTAAAATCATTGCGTTGACAGAGTGAGTTGAACAATTTTCAAACCGTTGTGAAGGCCTCCTACCACTGCATGACCGCTTTCTTGTCGAAGACCCGTCAAACCACAGTGGATTAGGCATGTTTAGGCTGCTGATGAACAACCAATTTATCTTACTTATAACTTGGAGTTTTATGTTCTTATGTTCCTTGGTTATGCTATACACGATTTTAATGTAATCGTTCCAATCCGAAAACACCATCTTTCTCCATAGATTGCCGGACCAGAGGTTCACAAGATGTTTTTCGTTTTTTTTTTACTATCAAGATCCTGGTGTACAAACTACTTGGACTTAAACTACCATTAAAAATAATCACCCAATTCATGTCCATTGAGCATTTTCAAACCCCCGTTTCATTTTCCTTGCCAATTAGAAACAAATTATATTTAGGCATTCAGGCAACCAGAAACATTCTAAATGAAATTAAAGAAAAATTGCAGAAAAGGAAAGATATTTGAAGTTTTTCTTAAAAAGTATTTTAAGCTTACTATGTGGAATTGGTCACACAAATCAAAATCTAGATTTGAGTTTTTTTTTTCTTGATGAAGTTTTTGATGGGTCCTCAGTGTCTTCGGAGCCACCAAAACAGTGCCACCAAACCTTCAAAGTTAACGGTCTTTGGCTCATGTCATTAACAGATTTCCCGTTCTGAAGAAAGTTGTTGATGTCCAAAAACTCGACAATCAGTGGAAAAGTCATGCTTTGCTAGACTTCAAAGAGCATAAACTTGATGCAAAATGAGTCTGCTATGCAATATTGGAAGGCTGTATTCAGTCTAAAGACAGTCGCTGGAGATGCTATGTTTACAGAAATACAAAAAAGTGTTTAACTTACTTTTTATACTGCCATTTTCAAATTCATCTGTCGAACGAATATTCAGTGAACTGAAGCATTGCAAAACCAATGACAGAAACAAATTGAAAACAGAAACAGTCGTTTCATTGATGGGTACAAGGGAAGGAATCCGAAATAGCGGTGGATGTGTTAAATTTGAACCTACCAAGGAAATGCTCACAAGAAATATATGGCAATAAGAAATTAGGCCTTATTATTATTATTTGGCTTTTAAAAAAACTAAAACTGTGTTAATATAGCCAAATATATTGTGATTCATATTTTGGTCATCAAGTGATATATTGTGAAATAAATTTTGTGTGTATATTATATATATATATATATTTATATATAAATAAATATTTGAACCTGAGTTATAGAGTAGGCTAAACACATCATGGTAATGCTAGCCTTCTAAGGTTTTAATTTCAAGACTATGTGTGCCTAGCACTTTGCCTGACATTAAAAAATTGTGGTTAACACATTTAAAAACAGTGATCTAGTGTAATTTTTTCCATAAAGCTACAAGTTGAGTTAAAGGAAAAAAGTGGATTTTTTAGAACAACACATAACAGTTCATGTGATTTATCATACAAATTTATTAAACTGTACATCAGTAAACAACCTATTTTGGAGGTAGGATATCATGAAAGAGTGTTGTAAGTATTTTTGCTTAAAACCTTGCATGTTTGGTTTTGGTAGGCCTTTCCTAAAATAATACTTTGTAGGCCTATAGTATGTTCAAACCTAAAGCCTGTGCTTAGCTGGTTGACAGTGAGATTTTAGAAGTCATTTACATATTATATTCCTTTACTCCTTCTTTGAATCACAGCAGGATTGCATGATTAATGTCTGCTTTATCAGTTTACAAAGTTTCTATTTAAAAACTTTGGCATGGATCCAAGCTCATTGAAAGTTAAATTTGTTTTTCTGAAACTAACTTTTTCATGCAAATTGTCTCTGTAAAAAAGTAAAAAGTTAATTTTTTTTACAATATAAGTTATGATATTATGCTCTAAAATCAACCATATTCAATGCAATAAAAAATCCTGCTCGTTAAGCCATTTAAGAGTGTCTAACCTAGAAAACCTGGAAAAGTCAGGGAATTTTATTATGTCAGTTTGGTAGACACCCTGCATTTACAAATATAGACTGTCATACGATGTCGATAACACACTTTAGTAGCCTAAATATACTTTTAAAGCAAGGTGGTAATTTGGGCTCATAGGTGGTATTTTTTCAGGTACTGGTGGGAATTTTCCAAAAGTGGATTGGCAACACTGACAAAAAGGTTAACAATCTTAATAACATCGTAAAAAGTTTTTGTGAAACTGTGTTGAATGTTAAAAATAAGTTATCGCTCATTTTAAATAATGTGATTTAGAATTGAAACAACTTCATTTTAATAAGGGTATGCAAATGTAATAATTGCTCTCTTTGCAGTCGGTAGACAAAAAAATCTAAAAATGTGTTTATGCTTACATTTCTTCAAATTGAAGTGAGGTTACATTACGGCACAGTATGTCATCAACAGAACATACTTCTTAACAAATCTAGACATTTTATTGTTAAAAAGAAAGGAAAATCCTCATAAATTTTGCGGGGTATAAAACATGGATATACAAAAATTCAAATTCTCTCTTAACAATGATCCTATAAAGTTCATCTTAGTAGTGTTAAAGCATTGAATGAAGGTACTTGCTTGTATAATATACTTATTGGCTGAGTTTTGGCGAAGTTCTTGTGTACTTTAGGAACTGAAACATTCACTTTACTGTCTGTTTACTTGCCTGTCTCTCCAGACGAAATCTCGAAAACTAGCCTAAAGACTTTAGCGTTAGCACGTATTTCTATTGGTCTTATGTTTAACCATAATGGCAAAGAGAAAATCACAAAATAAATAAATCTGTAAACTAATTGAGTACAACTCTTGATTATGAAACCTTGTGCAAGTACTTGAAGGTATTCTAAAACAGGAACAGGCCTATAGCATTGTAAAGTTTATTTTCTCAAAAGGTTTCATATTTCGTAGAACAACGTAATGACACTTTAAAATAACTTACTAATCCCAATACATACTACACTATTACTTTTTTAAACACTGCTATGAACAGAATACGTTAAATTTCGTTACTATATAGAAAAATATGAGTTTAATGCTTGTCCATCCATGGGATTTAGCGGTGCGACATTGAAGCACATTACTCAGTAGGCTGGCATAAGAATTTTCCTTTTGTCTTCCAGAGAGATGTAAACATTTATTTTCTGTTTTATTTGTTTGCATGTCTGTTTTGTATGTAGAACTTTCATGAATAAAATGAGCTATGGACTTGAAAATTTGCATGCAGCTTCAAAGAAGTCTCTTACCCGATCCGTGGTGTTGTGTTCTGCATACTCCTACTCTCTTACTGGTTCATGACGTTTGAAAATAAAGAAAGAGAAAGCCATGTCATCAGCAAATATCACCCGTCTAAACAATATTCGAAAATTTTATGCTGAAAGACATACTAACTGAGATCATGCAGTATATATGGACATTTTTACACTTCTGGATCTCTAAGACAGTTTTAGTTGTGGTATTAAAAACAAACATATTGTTTATCAATTGGATTAGTCTGAAATGGCTGCTAAAGCTATAATATCCTTTATTCCGATCTGATAAGAAAGATAACATCCAATCAAAAGTAGTTTTCGACCAATCAGAGAAACTGTTTATGTTACAAGCGACGGAAAAGCTAGTAGACGATCATAATAAGAAAAGGGACTCGAGAAAGAAAGCTTCTAGTTGCACCTCAGTCAGCATCCACAATGCAGTCGGCTTAAACTATCGATAGTCAACAGTCGACAGTTGGTGTCATCAGTACGATCAAAGATCGGGGTTTTCTACCGTGTACAGGTTACAAAATTACTGTATTTGTTTACAATCTCAGTTGTTTTTATTTTTGTATATTTTTCATGAAATCGTTGTAGTGTAAGTGGCAGCTGGCAACGAGCTCCTCCAGTTTGTTTTCAATAGGGTGATCGTGACAGGCGGAGAGAAAAAGTGGGGATGGAGGGGCCCCTCCTGCCAACTAGAGATAGCCCGCGTATTAGAATAGTGGAATAAGCAGTCATGTGCAAGCATATCCATTTGGTGGCTCGCTCACTCTGTAGCAAAACCGATGACTCACCTTTGGAAATGTATGAGACTGGGGAATTGAAAATAGACATCGATGATAATACAAATTTAAAAGAGGAAGTATTAAAGGAAATTTCATGTGACAAAATCAACACTCCTAATGACGAGGCCCGCACAAAGAGAATATACGACAAAAATGACATCCTGATGCAATATATGACAAGAAAAACAACTACTTCAGACCAAAAAAGAATATATTGATAAAACATTTTACACAAATGTTAACTACACTAGAGGCAATGGCCACTACTGCGCAGATACCAGTTAAGGTAAGTCCAATCACTTTGATGACCAGTTTTAATTAAACCACTATTTATTGTTTAGTAGTAAAATTTAAATTGAATTAAATTTAAAAACAAGTAATAGTAGCTCAAAACTATGCCACGGAAAATTCTGTCAAATTTATCGAATTTATGTTTTAGGAAGAAGAGTGTAACAGGCAACCAGGTAATAGCAATATTACCAAACAAAGGAGTTATGTTTCCACGAAGAAGAAAAAAAAATCCTCGCAGAGAAGCCTCACAGAGGAGGAAAAAGTTGGAGATTTGCCTGGACTTAAGCCTTCTGAGTAAACAATGGCAGACTTCAATAAATTGTTATAAATTTGTATAATTGTATCATAAATCTGTACAGTAATATAATATAATTAGGATAATTTTGTATTTATTTAATTATGTCACGTGCTATGTTAGGTATTTAAGTTCAGGTAGTTGTCATTGATTTTGTCATTATTCTATAATTATGTTTTTGGTTAAGTAATTATTAATTTATTTACTACAAATTAAGGACTCCACATTATTATATATGTTGCTTTTGTCCTATTAATTTGAATATATTCCAATATCACAAAAAGATAACTGGATATGGTTATAATTTATATTTATGGCATTTTATGTATACTGAATTAGCTTTAGACTTTGAAAATTATATAATGTGTTTTTTATTCAAATTTGTTTTATTAAAGCTTAGTTTAAATGGGTAGATTTATCGTATTTGAATTTATTTGTTAATTTCATTTGCTTGAGTGTTGTTTTCTTTTGTTTTTCTAAGAAAGTTGGAGCCTCTACACAGGCAGTTCCTTGCCTTTTGAGGTCCTATTTTGTTTTCTTGAATTTTGTTTATTGATGTACCCTAGCTGTATTAAAATAAAAAAAGACATGTTCATATTTCTTTAATAAAAAGTAACATTGTTTTATTTTTATTCTCATGTAAATTGTGTCTACAACTAAGGAGCAATGTTTGTGTTTGTGCTTAAGGTATAAATGATGTTTATATAATTTTACTATTGTACATATTTTCAAGAAAATAAATAATTTTTCTATTCTATTCTAGATTATGACATTTTATTCGTTGTGCACCATCTCACATTTTGTAAAGTATCTTTGGAGTTATAAAGAAAGTTCAATATTAATATAATTAATTCGATATAATTTCTATGTTTTTGCAGATATGTTCGGATATAAAACGATCATTAATTCGGATATAAAACGACTCATTAATTCGTAAGATAATAGAAATCAGAACCGTTCCGAACTGAGGTCGCTATCAGCCGCATGTACAGGGTTTGTCAGGAATGTTCGGGATTTATCGGTATGCTCGGCTCTGCCCCCACTCTTTCTCTCCGCCCTGTCACGATCACCCCATTGAAAACAACTGGAGGAGCTCGAGTAGCAGCTGGCAGTGGGGTGATGTGGATTGTGGTGAATTTTTTTAATCGGGGTTGGATGTGGATTATTACAGGAAAGGAGTTGTCATCGCGTTATGGATGGGACCAAAACCAAAATATTCCAGAATTTAGACCTTATGGCTCTTTCTTGAAAGTGGTAAGCAAGAAATATTAATTAAATTTCCATCAATGAATACTCTATCGCTAATCTTAGAATAATCAA
>NW_025787079.1:0-12243 GCF_021130785.1 Homalodisca vitripennis
CGTTCGATGAAATTTGAAGTGACTGCAATCTCTTTGAAAAAAATTTGAAAATCATACCGAACTTTTTAAAACAAAGAACTGAAATTTTGTACACTTTTTTTCCCAAATGTTGCTTATGGATCAAAAATCAGTGAAAAAACCCAAGAAATCGATTATATTCCAATTAGAAAAAATATTTAAAAAAATTTAAAAAAATCGTTCTAACTAACAAGACTCTGAGGGAAATTTTTTAAAAATGAAGTAAAACAACAAATATTTAAATTTTTCGAAAGAATGAGAATCAAGGGGGGCGATTGAATAAAATTACTTAAATTTTCAAGAAAACAACTTTAAATATTAAATTACAAGAGTCTTGCCCTAACCCTTTCAAAATCTTCATCCTGACACTATTTTCATTAATGAATTAGCCTTTATTCTCTAAATAAAAATTACTAGTTTAAAATTTCTTTTCTATCAAATGGAGTCAGTTGTGAATCACTCAAATTTAATAAAAAAAAATTTTCACATTGTTGACGAAATAATGAATTTTTGGTTTAAAGCAAAAGAATTTCGAAATATTGGAATTTAAAAATACGATGAAAAGCGATTAGGACACGTTAAAGACAAATAAAAAAAAAGCTACGATAACAAGATTCAGAAGGGGGGAACGAATTTTTCTTACCTCAAACTTTCAAAAAAAAAAACTATTTTCATTAATGAACCTGGATATTTCTTTAATACTGAAATCAAAAACAAGAAGAGAAATGTTTCAAGATTGGGGTTTTTGAAGAAGTTTGCCAATATCGTAAATTTGGGGTTACAAACTTGAAAACAAATTAAATATTTAAGGACGAAGTTAAACACTTGCAAAATTTAAAAATGAAATAAAAAAAGGAAATAAACACAAAACAAAGTGTAAAAATTTACTTAATGAAACCCAACCTTTTTTTGTAAAGATTTTGCTAAAAAAAACACCATGTTTTTGTATTAATTTAAAAGAACCCCCATGTGGAAATCCTTATTACTTTTTTAAGTCAAAAGAAGAAATACCGAAAAGATTGAAAGAACTTGAAATTGATTACCCAGAAATGGAAATTTTAAATTTAAAACAAGGAGATCCAAATAGTATAAATCTCTACAACCAAATGAAAGAATTTTTTAATATTTTAACAACGGAAAACATTTTTCTACAAATATGGCAGAATCTCGACGATTTATGAATATCTAAATTACACGATGAAAATGTTTTTAAATTTTACTAAAAACTCCGATTTATTATATTTTGTTTGTAAATTTTAGCAAACTAGGGAACCCCCCCGTAGAATTTTTTTTATTTCACAAGGCATTTCGTTTTTATAACTTTCGCTGAAAAATTTTTTTTTGCACAACTTTTGCAAAAAACATCTTTTCTATCTTTACATACTGCCAGTTATTAAATTCAGAAATATTTTTAATTTCTTTACAAAAGTAACAAAAATTTTTTTTCAAAGTTAATTTGTCCATTTTAAGTATAATTTCCCCCAATAACGTCTTTTCATTTCTCTTCTTTTACACTTTGTACATTTCTTTTGAGACCCATTTATATAAAAAAATTAAAATTTCACGATGAAAATGTTAAACTCTTGAAATTTTGATATTTTTTTTTAAATGTTTTTGATAATTATTTAACCATTTTTTAGTTTTTTCCACTTTACATTGAGTATCTTTCAAATATAATCTATGAAGATTCTTCTTTACACAATCTTTTTCAATATAGTCTTTCTTTTCTCTCTTAGTGACACTTTAAACTCTGAAATATTTTAGTTTCTTTACATTTAAGACATTCTTTATCTTCCCAAAATTTTAATTTTTTTTTTAATCAATAATTCTTTATAAAATTCCCTTTCACAATCTTTGCAATTATAATCATTACATCTTTCCTATTTTTATCTTTAAAAAATTCTTTAAAAATCTTTAAATTCTTTGCACTTTGTACTTTTTTTTTTGGGCTCCATTTATATAAAAAAATCTTTGACTTTAAATTTCATATTCATAAAATTTCCGGTTATTTTTCATTATTTAAATTTTTTTATACTATAATTACAGGATCTGTTTTTATTAATTTGATAAATCACAAAAAATTTCTCTTGCCCAAATTGTTCTTATTTTTGTTCGAAAATGTTTGTTTTTTACTAACAATTTTTTCATGATCATTGACTTTAAATTTAGTTTTCGTGTGAATTTAGGGGAACATACTTGAAAAGGGTCTCTAATAACTCCTTTTCTGCATCCTTATCTACGTCTTTCGGTTTCATTTTGTTGTGCTGTGAACGTATCGTTATAATTTTTTACGATTTTTTGAAGAATATCGATCCATTTAAAGTTTTTTTTTAAACTCAAAAATTACTTTCATTCTCTCATTTTGAGTTCTGTTATATCTCCTAAATACTTGATTTCTCTTCGTTTTCAGTATTTTAAATTTTGATGTGTATTTTCTCAAAACTTGTTAAATTTCCCTTTTTTTTAAACTCTAAACCCTTATCTGTATGAGTAGGTAGGAGGTTTGTGATTGATCCTTATGGCATCTTTTACTATATCTTCGAAGGATTTTGAAACATCTTTACCGTTTTTTCTTTTGATAGCTCTTGACCAAGCATATTTTGGAAAGTATTCCAATAACATTTAAAACATATACTTGAATCCATCATTTTGGACCTGAATAGTTAGACATTTTAACTAAATCTGCTGCCCATAAATCGTCAATTCCTAATGTTATAATTTTCCCTCTTTTTAAACTTCTTTTTTACCGTTGCATGAATTTCTCGCTAGCTTCAATCTCGATTTCTTCCTTATTCTTAGATTACTTTCTTGTCAACATGTTGTTCATAAGGATTCTTGATAAATTTACTCTTATATTGTCCTTACATTTTGAACATTTTTGCTGCAATTCTAATACAATCCCTTTTTGAGTTTTTGAACAATCTTAGCATCGAAATTTTTTCGTTTTTTTTCTTACAACCTTGTGACAATGTAAAAATCATCTTCCAATTATATATCAAAGTTTTCCAAGTTTTATTAAATTCATCTAACATATCTGTTTTAATATTCCATACGGTACTGTATCGATCTTATTTTCTAGGACAAAATTCCTCTTATCATCTTTAGCGTTTCAGTGCCAGCTTGTTATGGTAAACAGTGTACAACTCTTGTTTATAACTTTTGATGACTGTCCACTCCTCTAAATTCTTCTTTATCTTTCGAACAAACATCTCTTCAAGTTTTCCGATATTTATTGTTTTAAATTAACAACGCTTTCTCTTAATTCCATTACACCTAACTGGGTTTTTTAACTTGAAATTTGTACGAGTACATCTTAGGACCTTAAACCACAAAATTCTTTCTAAAACTATCGCTATTTTTAACTCATCTTTTGAATTTCCCTATTACCTTCATATTTCTAGGAAAAAAAAAGTGTGAAACCTTCGTGATCTTTTGGATAATACGCTCGTATCAAAGTCCATTCAAATTTTCTTTAAATAATTTTTGTACAGGATCACGTTTTAATTCAAGGAAAATAACTGTCTGTATCCATTTAAACACAGATTCAAATCTGGATCTAACTTCTTTTAATTTGTTGTAAAAAAACTCGTATACATTAGCCAATTTTTGAGAGGTCGAGAACTGAAAAATCCTATGTAAAATCGTGTTTGTTTAAATTTAACCGTTTTGTATTGTAGCATGTGACTCGCATATACAGTTGTTCGTCAAAGAATGTTTAAAGCATTGAAAATTTGTTTTCTTATCTTGTTTCAATTGAACATACACTTCTTCATTTCCAAAGCTTAATAATCACATCTGTTTCTTCTCACATTTTCCTTAATTTTCCAAAAACTGAGTTGTTCATCAGCTTATAAAAAGTCCTTTTTTCAAAAGTCGCTTGTAGCTTTTGGTTTCATCATGTTTGTGTTAACATCAATGTATTCTTTCATAAAAGGCTTCTGAACGAATGCAATAACTCTATTCACTAGTTCAAAATCATGACCTTGTTTCCAAATAGAACTTCAAATTTCTCGAATGAACAACGGATTCAGTTTTATCCCGTAGAGTTGTGCAAAGATTGTTTTTAAAATGTTCTGTGGAGGCAAGAGGTAAATCCTTTGTGATGTACGATGTAAAATTTGTTGGATATCTCAGATCGACTTCGAGAATATTAGCCATAATCTTCGTCGCCAAGAAGGGGGGTAAAAAGTTCCAAAATTGTTTCATTCCACTCTTCTTTTGTATTACTTTTTTTAGGATCCATCCACTTGATATCACTCAACGGCAGTTTTTTTGCAATAAGAGACCCATAGATCCCATAAAGGTTGTTTGCATCGAGATAGAGTAAAATAGTTTTCGGGCTTTGTCCTTATCAAAATCTTTTACAATATTTGTTATTTGCTTTCACATATCGTTTAATACACTGAGAAATGCCTCCTCGGAATACCATTTTTCGATCATCAAATACATATTATAATCCACTAATTAATTTGTAATTCTGATCCTCGTTAAATTTTTAACATAGCATCCCATCAAGACTGGGAGCTGTTTAGATAGTGTGCCCGAATCGAGTTTATAAACAATTCAAACAACAAATTCCTAAAATTTTCAAAGATATCAGCGAGCACTAGAAACATCTTGAATGTTATAGAGATCAGAGTAATTTCCTAGATTTTTTCTACCTTTTTAATTTGTTCCAAAACATTTAAGTAGAGTTGAAAATCTTATCTCAGATATGCTCTCATCTGTCAAAAGTGAAAATAGAAAAAAACTATGAATTCTCAAATTCTTCTGTGTAATCAAGTTTTTCAAATAACTGTCGATAAATTTCATAGGAGAAATATTCCTTTTCCAGATAGAAATTTTAAAAATCACGTCGTCGTCATTTTGCTTGTCTTTCTATAATTATCATTCAATCCATCCTGTATAAAAATGCTTTGTATGTTTTGAAGTCTTCTTCTCCTTTAAATTTTTAGCTAACTTTTCTATAGACGAGGCCATGAATCTGAACGTGTCTACAAACGAAAACTTGATGAATTTTCTTGGCTTTATCACCTTCGAATTTTCATAGCCATATCCAGAATTTACAGAATAATTTATATATTTTTTCATCGGTGTTTGCAATCAAATCAACATTTCCATATTGTTTAGCCAATTCTTTTCTGTTACAAATGAGTATCGTAATTTGACATAATTTGTGGCAGAAAACGGGAATATTTCTGAGGAAATTTTCAAATTTAGATTGCAACATGCATGAGCTGCGCCTCGAAACTTGGCCGGTTTAAATGACAATGATCTCACACTTTAATTATAACTCTTAATCTTTCCAACTATCAGGAGTAAAACCATAACTGAATTGACCCAACATCATAAGCAGACCATTCAAAGATATGACAAACGTTTGAATTTTGAATATGAAATTTCTTCTTCTTCAGTTAATTTCATATGGTTTTTTGTTCTAGAATTATATTTTGTAAGCAATGTATTTCGATAATTTATTGAGTTCTTCAAACAATTTTGCAGGAACATTTGGCAAATCTACTTCATTTTTTGCTTCGAATAACATATCGGTTTGTACATGGCGATTGGTCACATTCGACACTAAATATAGAGTAAAACCTTAAGGAATGTGCCTCTGAATCTTTGGTTGTAGTTGATCTTTCGGATTGTTCTTACATGTCGGAATCTTTTCCAATATGCTCTCAAAGTCCCATATAAATTACGTAACGGATGAGTTAAATTTCTTTTTGATAATTAGTAAATTTATTTGTTTGACCTGGAAATGGCAATAATTGGCTTACAAACTTCATGATTTTTAACAAATTTCTAAGTGATTCTGTTAAATCTCCAATTTTGTAAAAATGGCTTAAACATATTCTACCAACAAAAATTTTTTTTCTTTGTCTTTATGTTTAGACAACTGCGAAGAAACAAGCTTATTTAAATCGATTATCAAAACAGAATGAGATTTATCATCTTCTTTAACATATCAATAAATCAATGGTTTGATTCAGCGACATATTTTTCATAATTTGTAACGGAACAATGTTAAATATTTCATCAAAACTGTAGACATTGTTAGACATTGTTGAAGGTACTTATACTTGGAATTGTAGCTTCGTTTTTCAAATATTTGTATACTCCTTTCAGATACAATGGATACTCAAAACCTGAAAATAATTTCGGTACATGTCACAAATTTATTCGTATATGTCATTACACGTTCACAGTCCTCTTTCTGGTTTTTCAATAGCACACATATTGAGTAAATAAAGCATAAATCATCTCTATTTTTATATTTATAATACAAGCTTTATTTTTTTATCTTTTGAATATTCTTTGGTTAAATCGATGTATGATCCTGCATTCATCAATTTCTGTGTTTGTTAAGGCTCAAAAACTAGTTGTTTAACAACTTTTAAATGTCCCATACCGGAACCTTTATATTTGGTGATTATTTGCCCGTAGGGAGTTTGTTGTCTCGATGTGTTACATTTATTAACATTGCTTAGTAATAAAAGTCGTTTTACGTCGAAAGATTTCGTCTGCCTTTTTGATAGTAAAATACATTAGGTACAAGTTTGTGTGGTTTTCACCGTTCACTAAAGTTTCGTGTCGTATTCCACATTCCAAAGAGAGATAGCCCTTTCATATTTTTAACATTTTTCCTTCTGAAATTTCCTCGATTAAGACTTTTAATTTTCTTTGAACCCGCCATAAATTGAAAGATATTTTGTAAATTGACATGGAATTGTCCGTTCAAGTTTGTTAAAATGTAATTGCTTGAAAAGACCGTGTATTGAGGATAAAACTTCCTACATCAATGAATATTTTCGGATTTTACTTTAAGAGTTTTAAATCAATTTCTCTTCGATCATTTCAGACTTGGTTTTTATCGTTAGTACCGATAGCCCCCAACTTTTCAGCTATTGAATGAAGCTTTTTCATCATAAAATAGGTCCGAGATTTTTCTTATTTCAAACTTTGAAATTTCCTCTTTAATTCACGTAATTTCTCAATATTAAACATGTTTATTTCGTGATCGGCAATTTGTTATTTTCTCTAGCCCACTGTCTTAAAATAATTTAGTTCAATTATCGTAAATTTGCTTTGTTTTTTTTCGTGACTTTTTTATGAATTATAATGGCGAATCATAGTTTTTTTTTTTTCTTAAAATTGTCTTTTTTAGCAGAACGGAAACATGGATATTTTATTTCGCGCTCCCCCATTTAGGATAGAAAAATTTATTTAACTAAATGGTTGCCTTGTAAAACCAATCGATTGCGCCCTCTCACACGGCGTGATATCACTATCGGATATGACCGCAGGTGCGTAAGCGATTATCGTGATGGTCGGTCCTGTAGTAGCAACACCTCACCCTCCCGACGCTGGGTTCCATTGAATACACACAGCGTGCGAATCTTTCGGAACTAAAAATGTCGGTAGATGGCAGATTTTGCTTTTTAAGAATAAAAAATTAGTGTTCCCCGTTTACTATTTATAAAGCGCGAGATTCTTTTCTTTTTCCTTTTCAAAAAATGTTAGATAATTTTAAAGCCTATATTAAATTATGCGTTACATTTTAGTGTTACTTGTAAATTTATTCAAATTTATATTTTTAATTAATTTCTTAAATTTTTTAACTTCTCGATTGGGCTGTTTGTAATCTGTGTTTGCTGAGTATTATATGTCCGGCGAATACGGTCGTTTGGTACGGTTAGGAAGTTTAACTATTCTGAACTGATTTCAATGATGCGAGTGGCCATAGGGCGGAGAAACACCAAGTTCAGAAGTATTCAGATCGTATTGCGGAAACGCATTTTCTCTATCCGTATCCTCGCTCTTCCTCTCTCTCTCTCCTAAGCCGTGATATATAGATCCCCTAGCCTATAAACGGCAGAAGTGATCGTGTCATAGGCATTAAAAAGAGAGGGGGAGAGAGAAAGAGACAGAGAGGAGGAGAAAAGGTCGAACCGAGAAAATGGTTTTGGCACTTTTTTGACTTTGAATTTTTTCTATTTTAAATGGAGTTTTTCTTGAAAGAGTTAAATGATATGTGGAAGAATGTAAGTTTAAAGAGTATAAGTAAGTTAAATGAATTGGAAGAAAGGAAGAAGTACAAAATCATGAATTTGGAGAAAATGAAAGATAAATTCGGGTTTACAATAATTGCCGAGTTGGGGCGCGCGAGATTGTAAAGAGTACACATTGCCGAACAGATTTTTTGACTAGTTTTTTGGATGAAAAAAAGAATTAAAGAATTAAACAAAAATGAAAAATTACACTTGATTGGTTTACTGGAAAGAAGACTAATTAAATGATAAAGAAATTATAACAATTAACTTTGTAAATAAAGTCCCTTAACTCTAAAACTTGCAGTCCCCTCCCCACGTCATATGTATCGTTTTTGATAATCCATCAGTTTGTGTCTTTTCTTCAATGCGAGTAATCACATGGAAATATTATCTACAGTAATAATCTTTTGTTTCACACAAAATAAGGCTAATATTCTATAAGAAAAATTCTATACATGCTCTTTAATGAATTGTGTTTGATAAATTCTTGATACCACAAAAATTCCTAAGAAATTCATGCAATTAAGTCTTGATTAATCTTGAAAGAACGTATAATATGGGAAAAATGTCATAAAAAAAACGATGAAAACCTCTTCTGTTTTGTTTATTTTTTACTTTTCTTTTCCAATATCTTTCGAGTAATTATATTAAATAATGTAAATCCCTTACTTTTTTAGTTTTTTGCCGATAGTAAAACACTCCATTAGACGTTTTTTTTTCTTGCAAAATGATGACTTTACAAGTTCTTTGAAATTCTGTAATCATTTTAAGGAAAGTATCAACTGTTTTCTTTTAAAATGGTTTTTGGTAATTCGTTGAAAAACTCTCGTTAAAATTGTCTTTCTTTGTAAGTTTTTGAAATGCTAGAAACTGAAGAGAGCTTGGTGATTTCATGTATGTTTAATTATTTTAGTAGAGAAAAGTTTTTTAATATTAAAGTTACAGTAATGTTTTTTAGTATAAAAATGTTTTAAAAATTGATTAAATTTTATATTAAGATATTCGAAGATTTTTTCCTTTAATTGTTTCGTAAGCAGATTTGACAAACATTTTTACAAAGCACACCAGCTTAAGAAAGTAGAAGCAAACAGCTATAGATTTGGTTAATTTTTCATTCCACAGAGTAGATAGTAATGTAACCGATCAGCTTTTGGAGACGAACGCGACTGTAGATTCGACACACATTCACATTACCATTTCAATTCACACAGATGTTGCTGTGTTATTTCTCAGCTTCCTTTTATGGTACATTGAACAGTATTTTTAAAAAATAAAAAAAACATTTGCTTTTCGGTCGGCCTCCGAAAGTGCCGCCAGGAACCCCCATATTACTATCTACTTATATATATATATATAAAAATATCTATATATATAGTATATATAATATACAATTTTAATAAACATTGAATCGCAAAAAGTACTTGCTCCGCCGGGACTCGAACCCGGAATCTCTCACTTGCCGGGATGAATGTGCTACCTTTACACCACAAGGCCCTCACTTTTTTCCGATATCAATTAATTTGCATTTTGCCGTATCTGTCACATATGCGTTTTAAATAAGCAAACATAACATATGATCGGAAGACCAAATACCAGTCAAATTACTTTGTATTTACGTTTAAATAGTATAAATGTCAATAGCCTTATTTAATTTTCATAAACATTGAATCGCTTAAAAGTACTTGCTCCGCCGGGACTTCGAATCCCCGGATCTCTCACTTGTCCGGGTAAATGTGCTACCATTACACACACAGTAGCCCTCACTTTTTCTTTGCTATATAAAAGTGAGGTCTCTGTGGTGTAATGGTAGCCACATTTACCCGGCAAGTGAGAAGATCCAGGTTTCGAGTCCCGGCGGAGCAAGTACTTTTTTTGCGATTCAAACATAATACAAAAAAACAACATAACAACACAAAATAAAACTAATGGTTATTGTAGTTCAGAATTGAATAATACCCATATTTTGGTACATTTAGTATTTAGTTTATTAGCTATACGTCTTCGGTAATGTGTTAATTAACTAAACTGTATTTTGTTCAACTTTATTTATAGTAAAATATAATTAAAAATGGCAAGAAAAATTTTTGAATATTGTTGAAGATGGAATTAGTTACGAAAAACACTAAAGGCTTTGTCTGAATGAAAAATACTACGTATTTTTTCTGTAAAGCAAAAACTCAAATTAGTATTATGTGATATATACTTAAACAAAGAACATGCATGGATCGTGTACTTAGATCATATGGCTGTCAAGAAAACCACTGGAAATGGCAGAGACTGGATGACTACTATAGATATTAGCTATAATAAGAGAGTCAAGCACATCCGAGAATACCGAGACGAAATGGAGACTTAAACGCTGGGTTTAGAGCAGATTTGAATGGAAACTTGAACGCTGGGTTATCGCAGATCGCGCGCGGTAGCACTATCGCGAGAGGAATCTAATAAAAGAATATATTAATCCTGGTGGTCCCCTTATAAGGATAATGTAAAACTATGATCAAATTATTGCATTGTTTATCGGACCTTGATACGTATAGCAAAGTTTCAAATTAATCAGACTTGGTGAAAATTATGCTCAAAGATTCCGTTATATAGATACAAACCAAGCTAATAAAAGCGTGTTAAAAACTCCGCCAAGTAAAAGACACAATAATTTTCTTTACATATAACTCCATTCAAAAACACATCAGTTCCTGAAACTGTAAATAATGTACATGCTATAAACATTTAACTTGCTTTGCCTTCAGACATAGTAACTGATTTTAAAAAAACATTAACTTACTTCACCCAGAATAATTAATAGGCTTCCATTTTCCTCATGGAAATTACAAGTCGTGTACCTCCTCTAGGTAATGACGATTAATTATCTAGTATTAAATTGCGGGTATGATTCACCAAAACAGCTTTCGCAACGCAACAGGTTATCATATACCGTGGCCTCTTCTGTTTACAATAATAAGATAACATGATCAATTTATTCTACTGGTCTACTATTGATAACTGGATTTAGGACAGGATCAAAATGCACATATTTAAAGCCCATCACTCAAACATCACCTTGTATTTTCTAAACATAATACAGTTACGTTTTAGAAAAGAAAGTATTTAACGTAAATATTGCATTTATTTATATTTTAACCTTCCGCTTAGTGTGTAAGTATGATCTGATCTGATATTATCACAGATTTTAACGTCAGTGTAAATATACACAAAACAAGTCAGCAATACAGACCACTTAAGAAAAACTTTTTGTGTTGCTTTGGCATATCAGAGATATTTAGACTATTGAAGTAGCACTGGCCCCGATTTTCCAGTAGCTATTAGGTAGAATATAAAATCTACTCAATGCAATGTGTACATGTAAGCTAGTAATGTATCATACATATATCGGCTAGCATTTCATACGTGGTATTTTTAAAAACTGGATATGAAAACTTTGCAATTAAGAAGCTAGGTTGTTCCTTTGTTGGGCCAATCGAACAAAACGGGGTCGAAGCTGCAGTGCCAATATTTATAACACAAATAGTACAGACTCGTATTAGTTTGATGGGTTTTTAAATAAAATTGCACATTTCCTCATGGAAATTTAAAGTCCGTACCTCATGAGTTAACCTAATATGGTTTCTGGAACCATTTCTTTTTGAAAAATGTATACTGAAAATAAAAATCTATTGCATTATATATCGTAAGGAAATTCAGTAATCCTTTTAGTTACTTTTATCTTCACCTAAAGCTCCAACTAAAAGGAGATAAACGTTTCTACGTGTATTACAAGATGTCGAGACTTAAAAATTTGGTTCTCTCCCAACATTGCTATGCATTGTATGAGTAACTATTAGGAACGTTAATTAAACGTGTATAAATTTTCATAGTTTAAACTAAAATAAAAATATATTCCAAACTTTGTTCTCAGTTATTTATTGTAAATGTAAACGCTCTATGACGGAAAATGGTATTAAACGAAAGCTTAAATTAACAGAAAGTCTTAACCTTAATCCCTTTAATTTTATACCATTTTTTATATTATAGCTATCTTCGAATTAACTAGTACAATTATGCAAAATTTTGGCATCCAGAATTATCATAATATATAATGCTAATTATTAAACCTAATTTAATGAACATAAATTTAATCTATATAATTAGGAAAGATATATCAAAAATTTTT